>NC_060964.1:2300447-2325447 GCF_910589235.1 Vespa crabro
CAACGTGCTCCGACATTTTTGTAACGTCCGAAAGGAGAAAGCCCCAAGCTGAATACATTAATAGTCCGAGTGTTAAGTTATGTAAAAAACATAGTCTCGAAAGACTTACAACAAGACAAAAAATTCATCCGAAGTTCTTTACTAAACGAGTGAGAGAGAGAGAGAGAGAGAGAGAGAGAGAGAGAGAAAAGAAAAAAAAGGCAGTGAATAAAAATAAAATATAAATTAACGAAGAGAGTAGGTAACTTAAACGAAACGGTTCTTACGAAATCGGCGAACTTCGACGAACATCGTCGTCTTATTCGGTAATATTACGAACGACGTGCAAGTTTCTACCCTCAAAGCCAAGATTCAAAATGGCTCTCGCAAACTCGGAATACTCGGTTAGGTGTCGGCACTCAAGACAAGTTTATTCGTGAAACATACCGCGTCGATGTTCTTCCACGATCACTAAGATCTCATCCCCTATTTTATCTCTCTCTCTCTCTCTCTCTCTCTCTCTCTCTCTCTCTCTCTCTCTCTTTCTTATACGCACACACAAACGCAAACATACATATACATACACAGACACAACCAAAGACAGTGCCGTTTCCGCTTCTCGTTCGGCTAGCAGTCCACGGAATTAATTGCAACGACCGTGTCTTAATTGATAACGAACGGGCATTAAGATTTCGCGTAATGTCTCTTCGAAAGACGAAGGTAGTCGTGGAGACGAAGTTATACGAATAGAATGAGAAGAAGAAGAAGAGAGAGAGAGAGAGAGAGAGAAAGATAGAGATAGAAGATGGCCGTCGCCAAACATCCCAGACGCGACCCAAACTAGAAGGAGAATCCTAAGGAGAGAGGTGAAATAATGTCGAGCACAAGGAGGCTCGTATTTGCATTAGCTATTCGTTTGACCCTAAAAACTGTCTGAATTGCACCAATGGTTGCTCGTAAAGCCTGAGCAATATCGCAACGAGGATCACACTGGAAATACGAAACTCTCGAAAGCGGAGAGGAGAAATGGTCTGAGAGACCGAGGCGTGACCGTATACGAAATTAATGTTTCGTTGAGTTTTTCTCTTTCTCTCTCTCTCTCTCTCTCTTTCTCTATCTCTAGCTATCTATCTATCTTTCTTTTTCTCTCTCTTTCTTTTTCCTCGTCGTTGCGTGACTCAACTCGAGACGACAACGACGACGACAACGACAACGATCGTGTCGCGAGCAAATTTTCGGGAGACTTTTCTAGCCCTAAGATTGATCGTCTGATATACCTGACGTCTTTTTATATGCGATAAGAAAGTATAAGTCTTTTCTAGTCTAGTCGGTCAATACCCTGACTAATTCGAGAAATTTTCTCTTGTAATTTTCAGACATTATTATGTGTAGCTTGTTAAACACATACGTTTATACGATACATCAGCGTACATATAAAAATAAGTACTAATATCTAATCGTTGTAACAAAAGTCATAATGTTTATCCTGTTTAATCGATCAATATCAATGAATTATTTGAAAAGTTTCTTGTAATTATTAAATTTTTTATATGTAAATTATTAAACACGTATACGTTTATAAACGTATAAAAATCAACGTGTATAGAATATATTTATAAGTTTAATGGTAAAATTTATGTAAAAAAAATTTGCACTTTAAATATAATTAAATATATATATATATATATATGTGTGTGTGTGTGTGTGTGTGTGTGTGTGTGTGTGTGTGTGTGTGTGTGTGTGTGTGTGTGTGTGTGTGTGTGTGTGTGTGTGTGTGTGTGTGTGTGTGTGTGTATCGAAATATTATATTCACAAATATCCATTGAAACATCAATAGAAGAAAATATAATACAATATATCGAAAGAATTTTTTTTTTATCCACTCGCATTGGTCTGACCGACGGAATCGATAAGTAGATTATTCTATTCGTGGTCGGACCACGATCCATTTTATACGGTTGCTCTGAAGTTAATAAGATTGTAAAAAAATATTGTTAGAGATGAAAAAAAAGAAAATAAAGAAGGATTGAGTCATATTGATCGTAGTTCTCGTATATGATACAATAGATTTTGATATTGTAAAAGTAAAATCGTAAAAAGGTTCCATACTGTTTTAGAATCCAATGAATGTCTAACGGAAAAGAAAATATAAAGAGAGAGAGAGAGAGAGAGAGAGAGAGAGAGAGAAATATAGAAAGATAGAAAGAGAAAGAGAGAATACATAGATCGAAAGAGGATCGATTTCTTTTCGCTCGTCGCGTGTCCAACGATGGTCGACGGCATTTACAGACATGACGAATATACCGCACAATGTATCGGATTTTATGAGTAACTTCGGCTAGGGAAAAAAAAACCCTCGGAAGAGAAAAGGAAGAAGGAAGGAAAGGTGACGGGGCGTAGTACGCGAGTAACTTTCGTTGGTCGAAAGTAAAAGAATAAAAAGAATAAAAAGAATAAAGAAAGAAAGAGAGAGAGGGAAATAAGCGGTAGAAGGCACTCAGATTTTATTACGTTATTTTGTTAATGCACTCGGTGGTCCACGCGCCTTGCGACCAGAGACTTTCTGCCCAACGAAAAATATTATGTCCCTCGGTCAGAAAACGGGCCATGAAACCTCTTTATGCCTTCCTCTTCCATCGACTCCTACGCTTCTACATCCATGGAATTTCACCTATACTCTACTTGCATTAGTACAGGAAGAGTAAGTATTATTCGTTTCTACCCTTACGAAAAGTTGAGAAGAGGTAAAAAGGGTAAGAGAAGGAGAGAGAGAGAGAGAGAGAGAGCATAAAGGGAAGAGAGAAGCGCTAAAGGGAAACTTAATAATGAAGAAACCACACCGCGAGTAGACGACGGAAGTTGGAAGATACCGACAACAATAAGACACTGATAAGGGAAAATCGTGTTTCCTATGGGAAGTCCGAGCTTATAAACGGTTTAAGCCAATGGAAAGTGATATCAACGAAGCGAGTCGTAAGCAGTTGACTCACGTACGCGATTCTTTATTTCTATCTTTCTTTTTGTCGTTTTTTCGAAGACTTTTTTTTGTTTTTTTTTGTTTCTGTTTTTTATTTTTTCTTTTTTTTTGAACCTTTCAACCTTATCTCCTAATCTTTCCGTTCTACGTGCACGTGATTTTCCTAAAAACAGGATTGGCGATTATTTTAAAGAGTTAATAATGCACATGTGTATATGTGTACATCATTATATATATATATATATATATCGTATATAATACATTGATTTAACAGATCTCTTTCAGATTTTACCCTTAAAGTTTATAATAAAAAACAATTTACATTTTCGCAAATATATGTTGATTTCGATTGATATGAATGTAATGATGGTAATTGATTATCTAACAAAATGAATAAAAAAAAAAAGGAAAGAAAAAGGAAAAGAAAAGAAAGAAAAGATTAAACAAGAAGTGTCATTGACGTCTGTAAGTCCATCATCGAATTATATCTAACAAGCGCGTAACTCATTCGAATGAACAAGTTTTATACTAAAGTAAGTAAAAAATAAAAGGACGTAAGGCAAGTTCCACGAAAACGATTATGTACGTTCTTACCAGACCGTTATACCAAGATTTATTATTTACTCGTAGTAATCGTAACTATACAGGCTCGCGTGCAATTCAACGCCGGGTGCAGTAGACGGTCAAAATATTAAAAGTGCATTAGCCAAAGAATGTGCTCTCCTTATATACCGAAAAACTGCATTGACGATACGTTTATGCGAATGGTCCGACCTTTTACAACAGTCGTTTAAGACCAGCTTAACTACAGTCTTGTCGTTTTAAGGTCAGCCCTTCTCACGTATTGTCGGGGGCAATACTTCGCTTGCTCTCTGTCAATAAATACGCCCGAAGATATTTTTACGGTGGTAATAATTTCCGTCGCACACCGTAAATCAAGGAACGGACGGGATGTGTGAAGGGCACACCCTTTTTTTCTTTTCTTTTTTCCTCCTGCTCTCTCTCTCTCTCTCTCTCTCTCTCTCTTTCTTTCTTTCTTTCTTTCTCACTTGAAAACCGCGAAAAAAGGGCCGCAAGGTCGAAGAAGTTAAGGACCTTAACGTCGTGTCTTGAGTACGTTTATACAACCATAAAGTATAAACTCTTAGCAAAATTCCTTTCGTGGAATGGACTAATAAAATTGTTAACATTAAAAAGAGCATATTGTACTTTCAATTGTACGAGCTTAGCGCGATTTGTATCGATTATTTTCCATTACGATGGATGACGAGTCTAACATTCCTAAAGAAATACACATTGTATCGATCTACTTGTAAAAGTGGAGTACATGTACACACAGAGTACTCGTAGTTATGGTACATATGAAAGTGTGATTATGTAGATTAGTAGTGGAAGTAGTCTTGGTAAATTCCTTACCTGAGTCACGGGAAGTACCAACGAGTCTCTTACGTTATTTAACGTGTTTCTCGAGTCGTCACGCGATCGTGTAAAACTCTGTGAGAGGTGCCGCATCACCCTTTCTAATGTTTTCAACGATTGTCCGACACGTAGAATCAAATGGTGTGCCAGCTGAAACGAGAAAGAAAATGAGAAAGTTAATAGAAATATTTTCAATTTTATTATGTCATACGGGATTACATATATACATATATACCATACAAATGTATAACATTGAGAGCGTCTATGAGGAAAAAAAATGAGAGAGAAAGAGAGAAAAAAAAATTTGCTAAATCGAATCATCGAGTCGACGTTAAAGTTATAAATCGTCAAGACTAACAATTCGATATGCTTTTCGAGTCGCGAGAAAATGCATCAGTCACGTAATATCCACGTTATACCACACTCAAATACGATGCAATGGTGTAACAGTATAACGGGTAAACTTTAACATGGTTTAGGTGAAGCTCGACTAATGGTTTTTCGACGAGCACCAAATAAACTATCATGAAAGATAATTCGACAGCCGTGAAGAGAGAGAGAGCACGTGCCTGTATCGTTAAGGGAAATGTCATTTATACCTGTATAAAGGCAACTACATGTACATCTAAGGCATGACATCTATGAGGATCATTAGATTTACATACACCCCCTACTACTACTATTACTATTACTACTACTACACCACGTAATCGTTGCAACGTTCAACGACATCGTGTCTATGGGGAAAGACGATACATCATAATTCCCAGCTACTACTACCTAGGAATAAACCTTCAACCCCTCACTTCTACCCCTCTCTCTCTCTCTCTCTCTCCCTCCCTTCGGTGAATATCGATATGAAGTCTCTTAAAAAACACGCGATTCAGCGAAACTTTACTTAACGAAATATAGAAAATAAAAATGTGTCGTATTTTTCGAAGATTATAAAATAAATGTATGTTTTAAAGGAATAATAAAATATTTATGAAAAACTACTTTCAACATCGACGTAAAAATATTGTCTTCTTTCGTTGTAGAAAGTAATATCGGTTGGTTGATAATAAAACGTAACGAGTCATATCCTAAACCCGCAAAATCCTGGGCTCTCTTCCGTTCTCATTTTACGTATTACGACGTATTTTCCGTGCAATCGGCCACGAGAAAAGTACGAGCTGCTTTATGAAATGTACAATGTGAATCGCGCGTACGAGTACGTGGAAAGTTTCTATGAAAAGTGAAATCATGTTTAAAATTGAATGTTAGTATACGACTGAAACGTGGGTTGCCTTTGCTAAACATTCGTAATGTTCTCGTTTTTTTTCTCTAATATCACAGTGTGTACGTGGTACACGGACACATGTGTGTGTGTGATTACAGTACGTTGTTTACTACAATAACATGTTACAAAATTAAAATAGAAAAAAGTTGTTGGATAAACATAGATACAACTTTATTCATAATACATAAACTTTTTATCAAACTATTCAATAGTTATATTAATTTATTAATAAAGTACAAAAAAACTTATTATGAGAACCTGAAAAAAATAATTTCAAGAAATTACAATGATGATGATAATAATACCTTATGATTATTACGCCAATTTTAAAATTTTGCCGCACAACGTCTGTGGATTGAAAAGAAAAACATTATTATGGGGAGCTTCTTTTTGTGATACAGCCTTTATAATCTCTTGAGACATAACCCCACCTACTATGGCACAAATTGGACTAATTTGACCATACAAATCTCCCCTGAATTAAATAAAATATACAATGAGAAATTTTTTTAAGTATATTCTTAAATCAATAAAACAAAAATACATACTCTATCAAAGAATTTATTTTATCTCCTAGTTGATATTTTTCTATAATGGCTGTTGATTCTGTTTTCAATTTTTCTGAACCTCTTTCATTAGGTAAAGGGTCACACTTATACTTCTCACGATAATGCAACATTACTGCAAAATTTAACAAGATTATAATATTTATTTAATACTATAATTATTATTAAGAAAGAAAACACTTACTCATCATCATATAATACATTTCTGATTCCCTTGTAGGAAGACGACTTTTATCTATATCTATGATAGACTCAAAAGGAACGAAATTGTCCTTACGTTTTTCAGTAATAACAATCTTTTCAAATTTTTCTTTCCCTTTGGGTTCACCACCTGCTTCAGCATTTACTGGTTTAGTTTGCACAATATCCCTAAAAGTATAGCTCTTTGTTTATGTCCAATATAAATACTTTTCTACAAAAAGTATTTGTAATTAAAAAAATAATAAAAAAGTATCTGTAATTATTTTTCTACATAAAGTTTACTTACTCAACATATTCATGTTCATCCAAATCAGCAAAAGTATATCCAAAAGTACCCCAAACATCTCCAGCAAAGAATTTTATCTTATGCTGTCTACATATTTTATTAAGTCTTTTTAATTGAGTAATAGTACACTGAGTAGCACAGATAACATTGAAATTACTGAAATATTCATCCGGTTTATCATCTATATTGGTAGAATCTGCTTCTACATTGACCATAGGATTCAAATTCTGAGTTCTTTGTAAAGATGCTTCTGCTTTCTGTGAATACACAATGGCATATAGAAAAATGACATAATTATATTAAATGAATCAATAAAAAACTTACATACATTTTTACCAATCTGATCATTAGGTATAAAAAACTGGGAACAAGTATCTTCTATTGTCATATTTCTGTGATCTAAAAGGGTAATTGTTTTAACGCCTGCTAATATAACATTTTTTGCTATTTCAGCACCAAATCCACCAAGTCCTATCAATAATACTTTTGCTGATCTTAATCTGTAAAAAGATAAGAACACTTATGATATTATTTCTAATATTAATAAAGTTAATTGAAAAAAAAAATAAAACTTTTTTATTTTTCTTTCTTAAACTTTTCAAAATGTTTTTATTAAATAAATTTATTAATAATCATAAGATATTTATTACTATGCTTTAACGCTAACTATCTTTTATAGGTTAGAATAATCATACCGCTTTTGCGATTCCAGACCCCATAGACGAATTTGCCGATCGTATAATTCAGCTTCAGCATCCGTTAGCTCTGCGTGATTTTTATCATCGAACATGATAGAATTCGTTACTTAATATACAAGAGAAAATATAAAAAGTTATTAAAAAGAAATAGCAAACAATGTGCAAAAATCTGATAATGCCGCCAAACGCGATACAGTATTACCAACGTTATAATTTCCCGCTTTAAATATCAAATATATCAATAATTTAATCTTATTCGTTAATTTAACTTTATAAAATATATTTAATTATATATATATATGTATAACTTAGATATAATCGAAGAAACGATTTTACTTTATTCAAAGAAATAAATGCGTAATAAATTATATTCTCAAGTAAATTCAAATATTAGGTTGGGAACACTGAATTAAGTCATCGCAGAGGCGTTACAGTTCGGTCAGTGATTGTTGCTTTTATGAGTAACATATTATTTTAAAACGATCATTTAACAATGTGCGATAAATTAAACGGAGCACGCATTAACCATTTAAGGAGATTAAATTGTTGTTAACGATAATATGGATAGATTAAAAATTTAATTAACAAGTTTTAGGTTAACTACTATAGAATCATAACATGACATTCAACAACGATCTTTCATTTAAATCTTTTTTATATTACTAAAAGTATTGAAATCATTTCTATTTTCTATAAGTAATAACCGTAAGTATTGTCTTTTCTTTCTTGTTAATATACCTTCACATAGATTTTTGTTACATGATTAAGATTATATCAATTTACAAGTGATTCAGTTAGTTTACATTAATGCCCTCTTGCGTCGATAATAAAAATCTAAACTTTTCAAACTTTTTTATAGTAAAATATTATATAAAAATAAATTTGATATTTTATGTCATTGAGGGTAATTGATTTTGAAAAGTATTACGATTTTTAAATATTTTCTTAAATCGAAAGAACTAAAACTTTAAAATATTGTATTTGTTGATAAAATAAATTGAAAAACATATAAAAAAGAAATACAAAATTATAAGAATTAAATCAATAATAAAAATTCCTTTTTAATGAAAATATTAAATTTATTTTAAAAATGGAATTGATCTAATAGATAATTAAATTAGGTGTAAAAATGTTTATCGAGAAAAGATCCATAGTAAACAAACTTGCATATATTTCTAAGGATTATCTTTAACCTTTTGATCCGAATGTTGCGAAAGTTCACCTTAAAGCAATAATATTTGCTTTACAATCAAACCGTATTAACTTCTTATACTTTTGTAATAATCATATGTTTTTTTTTTTTTATAATAATACAATTTAATTTCTTAATATATTTAATAGATATATCTTAATCTTTTAATTATTACATTTACTGAAATCAATGTTTTAAAACAATTTATACTAATTTCATATAATATAAGATTTTGAATTTTTAGTATAAAAAATGAGTCTACTTGAAGAAGAATATGTTGAAAAGGTTTTTATGTTCCGATTTCCAACATGTACAACAAATGAGGAATATGTATTAGAAATACCTTTAAAAATTCCATATCAAGGTTCTATCAAAGAATTGACATATAGGATTATGTCATCATTTAAATTACCATATTATATTGAGTCTGATTTAATGGATACTATACAACGTACTATTAAAGAGTTAACTCTACAATTTTATGATGAGAAGTCAGAAAAAGTTATAAACGCTACGAAAAAAGGTGATCTGAATATAGAGGATATAATTAAAAACTGGGAAAAGACATATAAACAAAAAACAGTAGAATATGCAGATCCAATAGGAACAACGGATGAAGAATTATTTGCAGCAGCTTACCATAGATTAGTACACTCACCATCTTTAGAACCAATTTTACAAGCAGAACATAAATATGGTAGAGATGTCACAGAAGTCATTCAAATGAGGAACACTGATTACGAACAGCTTACTCAAAAGTTAGTACTTATATACGCAGTCTATGATTTACTTAAGAAGAAAGAAAAAAAAAGAAAAAAAAAAGAAAAAAGAAAAAAAGAAGCAAAAAAATATTTGTATTTAAAATATTTGTATTTGTATATTCCCATGTGAACGTTCTTATTAGATAATTAGCTTAATCAGTAAAACAAAAATGTAATGTATAATATTTTATTTATCTATTATATTCCATTAGAAAATCTAATAGCAGAGAAAGGTCAAGATTCCAATATATCAATAGAAATATATATAGAACGTGAATTATGATTTACATTGACCTTTCTGTATAGATTATCAGTAACTTTAGTACTATTAAGATTATACGGTAAGCAAACGATCGTTTTCACGATTTATTCTTACAACGTACTACTTATCGTGAATTAATTGATGGATTTATTAGGTTTGAATTGAGAAACCTATTTTTTTTTCTTTTTTTTTCTTTTTTTTTTTTGTTTTTAACTAATAAATTATATAGACACACGATCGTTTTAATTATAACGAATATAATCCACCCCTTTCTTCTTATACGTCTAAAATTCTATAGATAATCCTATATAGAGACGAATAAATTCGATAACGAGTACGTTCCTTATAAGTTATAAATTCTTATAAATCAGGTATGATTGCGTTAACAATAGAAAATCACAAGGCATATACCACACTTGACCTAAGCAATTAATATATTTTCACTTGAATGCAATTGCCCTACTATCATCATAGAGGCTTGGTTAGTTGACCCTCCGCTATTTAAAGAATATACAAACAGAATATTCCGTTTGAGAATGAATGGAAAAATGTCTTCCAGGCAAACCGAGGAAATGCGTGTTGCCGTTGAAGCTTTAGAAGCTGGTTCAACTGAAAAATCCATAAACGACATGGCTGGTCGTCATTTTGAAGAGCAAAGTTTGCTACAGGGCCATTGGGGTTCGAGGGTCGATGCTTTAAAATTAGAACAAAGACGACAGTATCGTAATTGGATTATGAGATTATTGGAAGAACAACAAACGAACATGTTACCAACTCCTGTGTAAGTTTTTATTTTCTTTTCTTTTCTTTTTTTTTTTTTGGGTCTATAAAAAAACAACATAAAAAATCCTTTGATTATATTCAAAGAAATTAATGAATATAATATTAGGGGCTCACCGATGGTACCAATGCCACCGATAAGACCAGCATTAGGTACATTTGTTCCAAACGAAGAAAAACAAACGTCGGATTATACTGTGCTCGAAGAAAGTTTTACTATACATTTAGGCTCGCAAATGAAACAAATGCATAATATTCGAATACTCACAGGCGATGTTCTCGATTTTTGTCGAACGAAAAAGAGCGATACTGGGTAAAAAAAAAAGAAAGAATATGAAATTATTTATTTTAACTAATATAAAAATGTTTACAATTTTGCGATATATTTATATAATAGGGATCCAACGCCACAGAGATTGCAAACGGCTTTAGGATTATATTCGAACGATTTATGTGGATTGGTTTTGTTAAGCGACAATCATCTCGGAAGTTATTCCGGAATAACGAAAGGTGTTCGATTAATAAATAATCGTTAATTAATTAAAGTTATCTTTTAATATATCTAATACGCCGCGATGCATTGTAGAATTGTGCTCGATATGTCAATTGACGACAGAATTTCATTTTCCACCGATTGACGAACAATTGGAAAAAATTCGTGAGGATGTAAAAGAAGTTGTAGCTTGGCGACAAGCTCATCATCGTGAAGGAAGTGATCCTCAGGTAACATATTATCCTCTGGATTTTATAAATGTCAATAATGAAGATCGATGATTCTTCATGATTTTAGACAAAAAAACCAATGAGTAAAACGTTACAAACTGGTGACGTTTTTATCACGAGACATTCCAATTTAGCACAGGTCCATGTAGTATTTCACATGGTGGTAAATGATTCATTAAGATCTGGTAGGTGTGATCATTATCTATGAACAGAGATAGAAAGAGAAAGATAGAGAGGGTGAGAGAGAGTGAGAGAGTGAGAGAGAGTGAGAGAGAGAGGAAAAGAAAAATTACAAAAAAAAAGGTAGAAAGAGAAACATATTTTCTAATTAACAAATCGTAGGTGATATTAATTCAAGGCATCCGGCCATTTTGGGGTTGAGGAATATTTTAAAAACAGCTTGTTGCAATGATGTTACCACCTTGACTATACCAGTCCTATTAGTTCATGAAATGACAGAGGTCAGCAGTTTTCATGATTCTTATTTGAAACACGACTTAAAGAATTAATATAATTCGATCGATTTTTAATCATCAGGAAATGACAGTGGCATGGTGCACCAAAAGGGCCGAACTCGTTTTCAAATGTGTCAAAGGTTTTATGATAGAAATGGCATCATGGGGTGGAGCAGAATTGAAGAATTTACAATTTCTTGTACCAAAAGTACATTAGATATACATATATCTTTCATACGAAATATTATCGTATAGTATTAATACTATCAAATTTCTAATCATTATTAATATACGTATGTATTTTTCATAGGGAATGTCGGAAGAAGTTTTTGGAACACTAGCGACGATGTTACCTAGCATATTTCGCGTATCGAATCCATTGGTATTTAAAGCTACGAGTACACCGCAAACTCCAAAAAAATGATCGCCTATCTTGCCTTTGTTATTGAACACAAATCCAAAATACTACGATATTTGTTACTATGTATTGCATATATCTAAAATATAATAATTCATTTCGAACGGTTAATGATGATACAAACACTGTGAATAAACGTCTGACTCTTAATGAACTTTTTGTTTATATTTATTTCGCACCGTAACACTGATTTCTCAATAAATCATTTGCGTTGTTTTTCATTCTTTTTTATTTATTTATTTTTTTTTATTTTCTTTTTTTTCATTTTTTTTTATTCTTTTTTTTCATTTGCTTTCTTCCTTCGGCCAAACACGAAGAGAATTATTTAAAAAAAAAAAAAAAAAAACGGCCGGAATAAATTTATATTGCAGAATAAAATATGCCGATATCGTATAGGTTGGCACGGATTAATAAAAAAAATTTACAATATTGATAAAAAAAAATGGTCTTTAATTTTACGAGCTCTCGGGCAATAACAATTTGTATCGAAGGTCAGAGAGCAAAAAAAAAAGGAGGAGAAGAGGAAGAAGAAGAAGAAGAAGAAGAAGAAAATGATTATACCTGGGTGTAATATAAATTTAAAAAGAAATCCTTGGGTCTCTCTCTTTCTTTCAATATCGTAAAAAATGATAATTCGTTCACGGATATATGCATAATGATATCGTACATTTTTAAATGTTAATTAATTTAACCGATGATGCAGAACTCGATGAAAATGTTATCATTGTTAGACTTTCAGTTCATCTACACGAAGTCATCTTTATCGCGTTCTCCCTTTATTTTTATTCCCAATGAACATGGTAGAAAATAGATTACGTTTATAACATTTCGTTGCACCGAAAATTTTCAAACAATACTTTCTCTCTCTCTCTCTCTCTCTCTCCTTTCTTTCTTTCTTTCTTTTAAGATCAACACACCGACGAGATTTTACAATCAACGTCAGCTTCAAATCGAACTCTCCGATATCAAAATTTATACGAACGGGTGGTGTGTAAATTATATTAAAAAAAAATATATAAGAACGATTAAGCTTGACGGTAAAAACAATTATACGTCCGGTAGCTCATGATTGTACTGATAATAATAATAGTATTAGTAACGGGGAAACAAGTGCGAATGGCTAAACGCGAGTAATAATCGCGGTTTATCTTAAAAGTGGTACGTTCGCCTCTCGGCGGTTCTGAACTTTTGATCGGAAACGTATCCTTTCATTGCAAGTGCCCCGCGAAACGGAATGGTACATCTTTGAAAGAAAAAATTATTTATACTTCGTTCAACGTGTAAGGAGTAATATAAAATAAAAGGAACGAAACAAACAAATATGAAATAATATTAAAGAATATCAAGAGAAAATATTGAAATAGAAAAACGTAACTATCGTTCGTGTGTACAAATTTTTTGAAGATTTAATTTCCATTTTAGGACTGTTAACTTCTGAACTTTTTATAAATATCAATGAACCGTTCGAATTAAGATTGAAGTTAGATTTGTAATTATAATTACCCCATCCGAGCCCCTCGTAGTTCGGCACTGGACGAAGCAAGCAGGGATCGTCGCTGATGAATTCGTTGTCATTCCGCTGGACCGTTCTGCGAGAGACATTCTTCGAAGTTAACAGTCTCGGTTATAAGAAAGTATCGAAACGATCGATCGATCGATCGATCTATTTTTCTCTAAATCGGATCTAAATAATCTAGACGCAATACTGTACGATATGTTGCTCGGAATATTCGTAGTTTTTGCTTCGATCCTGTCATCCGTTTTGGCAACCACGGTGGGTGATGTTCCGCGTATTGTTTTCATTATCATTATCATCATCATCATTGTCGTCGTCGTCATCATCATCATCATCATCATCACCATCATCATCATCATCATCATCATCATCATCATCGTTGTGAATATTTCCTTTAATGATTCTTTATTTCAAATTTCGCTTATTACAAACAATTCGTAATCGTTTTGGATAAATGCGACATTCTCTGAAATATCTTCTTCCGGTTTCATTATCATTTCTTATTTCTCTCTCTCTCTCTCTCTCTCTCTCTCTCTCTCTCTCTCTCTCGCTTTCGCTCTCTCCTAATGTTTTTGTTCCATGTTAATGGAACATAATGTTTTAATCTTACAATCATAATAGTTCACAAAACAAATGAAAAAAAGGAGAGAAAAAGATAAATAGCAAATACGAATATTTAATTTTTTAGGTTAATCTTACCAATAACGGTTTAAAGAAAGAAGATTTCTTCTTAAAAATTCAATCGGTTATATCGCTGAGCGAAGTGACAGATTTAATATTACGTCAAAATCAATTTGACAGTTTTCTCGATTGCTCGACGAATTTAGCTTCCTTGAAAACATTGGATCTATCGCAGAATCATCTGCAACGTTTCTTTTTCCTTTGCAAAGACGAATACAATCTGCAAGTATTAAATGTCAGCCATAACAAGTTGGAATATATTGATGACAATGCGCTCAATGAAAGAATATTGAAACTTAAAATATTGGATTTATCATCGAACAAATTGTCTATCGTCAATGAGACTATGTTGGAACATTTAAAGGTACGTTTTATCTTTTACAATTTTAATCCACAAAGATATCCCGCCGTAGACATTTAAATTTAAAAAGCTAAAGAAGATAACAAAACATGGAGGTACAAGTATAATTTAATGGTGGCTCTCTCTGTCTTTAGATTTTAGAATTTCTCTCGTTAGCTGACAATCCGATCGGTGATGGAATTCACGAAAATGCATTTTGGACGTTGAGTGCGTTGAAACATCTCGATTTAAAAAACGTTTCGAGTTCTTTCTTCTCCGCTGAGCTATTTAAAAATTTAATTAATCTTTCGATTTTGAATTTATCATGGAACCCGATAAGTATGATCCCTCTTTTACCGATGACTCTAGAAGAACTTGATATATCGGGAACGGAAATCTTTCAACTGAATGGTTTATTCCTACCACAACTAAGAGAACTTAAAATGAATAATATGCCGAATTTGACGAAACTTTCATTAAATGATTTAGAAAATTTAACAAGCTTGGAGGTATTATCATTAGCAGGATGTAGAAATTTGGTGCAACTTACGGTTTGGCCACATCATGGCCTTTTATTACCACGACTTCAACGTTTATCGATCGAGAATTGTGCTTTGGAAACTTTGGAGTCTGATCTTCGATTGATTTTACAAAGAACAGCTGTTGTAAATCTTCGGGATAATCCATGGAAATGTGATTGTAAAATGCAATGGCTTAACACGAATAATTCTTTGAAAGAATTGAGCACAGAGATCAAGTAAGACAAATTCATATGATAAGAGTTTATCACATTTTTTCAATAGTCTCAGGTGTTATCTCATAGATGGCTCTAGCAATACCTTCTCTAATAGAAATTCTTCTTCAAAAAAAAAAAAAAAAAAAGTATCTCCATTCACATTTAAATGTCCTTTAATTATATTACGCACGATTCATGAATGAATGTGTTATATTTAGATGTTCCATGCCAGAACGACATCGTAGCAAACTTCTCAAGGAAATTCCAATCTACGAATTGGAATGCGAATCAGTTTCATCGATTTTTTATCCAATTTTATGGTCCGGCATAACATTGCTAATCGTTTTCGTGATACTTCTAAGTGTTTTCTTCGCTTTTAAGAAACAAGATGGAAAATGGAAAATGGAATTCGTTAGAAATCGGGATACTGTTACATACACAAACGTTGTGGAGTCATCGAATGATTTGGTAAGAATATTAACTGTCAATGATAATCACGAATGTAATGACGAATGAAGAAAAAGAAGAAAAAGAAATAAAATCGTGATAATATAAGTATAGAAAATAATATAATAAGGATATAAATAATAAGAAAACGGATCGTTTTCAACAACATAATATATATTCTAATTTTAGCAATTAGAAATTATTGCCAAGAAAAAAAAAAAAAAAAAAAAAGAAAGAAAAGAAAATCTTTGTGTTACATATACGTGTACAGTACTTTCTTTCACGATCATACATGCGTAGCAATATATTATAAAGAACGAATCAATAATTATAATAAATTGCAATACGAATTGTGATTCAATGACAAATTGTATAAATATATTATTTGATTATTTTCAGACTTCAAGTTGTACGTTAAGTATAGTAAAGTCTACCATTTCCTCGTATCATCCAAATCATTGATTTCTTATTAAAGTTATTATCAAACGAATAAATAAAACAAATTCTAAAGAGAATTATTACGAATTAATCGGAATAAAGGACTTTGATTGCATATGAAGATATCAAAATAAACTCATTCATAATTCTCAATTCATATAGAATTTTGTCTATATGATTATAATCACCATTAATAATAAAAAGGTTAAATCAATGAATAACAAATTATTGCAAATGATTAATTATTGATTCATAATATATTTTCGTCCAATACAGAATCCCTTTATGTATATAATCAAATAACACGTAAGAAATAAAATATGATATCTTAGATGATAAACGATCTTTAGATTCATAGATCCATAGGATAGATCAAGGCTCGTTCCGTGCCATTACCATGCACTCTCTCTCTCTCTCTCTCTCTCACCCTCTCCCTCTCTGTCTCTATCTATCTTTCTCTCTCTCTCTCTCTCTCTCTCTTTTTCTCGAAACTCGATTCACCGGTTAGCAATTACAACAAGTTCGAGTGTTAACGTATTCGATAATAGTGTAAGTTCTTTGTAAACGAATAAAACACTTTTGTCAGTAGGCATCCAACTGTTTTTCAAAACCCTTTACCTTTCCAAACCTTGTACGTAAACTGTTGCAATACCACAATGGAAAGAATACAAAGAGGAAAATGGTTGATTGCGTTCGAATGAAACTGAAGAGGAATATTTTTCTTGTCCGTTCTTTTTTCTTCCTCTTTCTCTCTTTCTATCTACCTTTTTTATTCTTTTCTTTATTTTTTCCTTTCTTTCATCAAAGGCAACACACAATCGTACAATATTATCGTAGAAAAATCTTCGTGTAATAACATGTATAATAGAAAATAAATGATGATTTCATACGAATCTAAGAAATCAATTTGTAATTGATCGAAGATTTCTCGCGAATTAAACGTCGTTATTAAATGGATCGTATTAATTCTCTCAGTGTAAAATAACTTTTTGTTCCTTGTTTATATCTGACTATTGTATAACGTGAAAATTTACAATTAAAATTTACGACATGACAATTAAATTTTCATTTGTATCAGATAAAACGAAACTGAACTTAAAGAAATATATATATATATATATATATATATATATATATATATATATGTATATATATATACCATATTATATTTTCTTAATTAAATTCGATTAATTAACAACAAATAAAATTATTTAATTATTGCTCAAAAGAAAAAAAGAAAAATAAAGTAGGACAACCTCAAAGAAACTTTCAAAATCGACAAAACGTTCGAACTTAATAAGAAAGAGAGGGAGAGAGAGAGAGAGAGATGGATAAATTATCGCACGCACGCATACAATGATAGTTTCCATAGATAAAAAGAAAAAGTCAGACGATATTGATGATTCCGTTGGTACGTACTTACGTGTGTACATGTACTACTCATGTATACATATATATATATATATATATGTATGTAAGTATATAATGCTTACATATTGAAGAAAGAATCGTGCAAATGGTGCTATGAAGATCATCAGTTTCTGTGACGTGCATCGTGATCGCGTGCGATGTAGCGATCAGCCTTTGTACCGAAGCATGATCTTCCTACGGGAAGCCTATTGGGTTACGGGTCGTGCATGGAGAGCCCCCATATGCAAGACCGACGTATTACGGTAAGGGAGAAGATCATGGAGGCAGGCCACGACGATGGAGAGAGAAGAGAAAGACGAACATAAAGAGAGAATAAGAGAGAAAGAGTAAGATATACATAAAGAGAGTAAGATAGACATAAGAAAGAAAAAGAAAGAAACAAAATGAGAGAGAGAGAGAGAGAAAGAGAGAACGTAACGTTCTCAATGGGAAATGTATCATCGACTTCTTTTTAAACGTCCTTCGTTCGTGTGAGAAAGATAGAGATACAGAATAAGTGAGAGAAAGAGTGAGAGAGAGAAAGAGTGTGCGTGTGTTTATGAGAGATAGAGAAAGAGAAAGAGAAAGAAAAAGAGAAAGAGAGAAACAGACAGAAAGAGAGAGAGAGAGAGAGAGAGAAAGAGAGAGAGAGAAAGAGAGAGAGCTACACAAGCTAGGTGGAAGTTTTATCCTCCTGGTGATATCGAGTGTCGAGTAATTCGAGATTCCGTGCGAGCCAATTTGGCGAACCGGTGGAAAAATAATACACCGCCTACCATCGCGTCGGGCACGAGATGATGTCGCGAGCGAGCAGAGGCAAATTTTAACGGTCAACGTAGAACACGTGGGCGGACCAAGACGAGGGATATCGTGTTTCCTTTTGCGAAGAAGACGAGATCTCTTCTAAACCTTAGGGGCACGTCTTTTCTCGTTTCTTTTTTTTTTCTTGTTTTTTTTTGGTCTTTTTTTCCTCTCTTTCTTTTTTTCCCCCCATTTTCGTTTCTGTCTTTTCCCCCCTTCCTCTTCTTCTTTTTTTCTTTCCATTTTTCATTTCTTTTCTTTTTTTCTTTTTCTTTTTTTTGATTAGTTTCTTTTGAAGATTGTTTTCGTTTTTTTCTCACCTTTTCTATTTTTTCTATTTTTTCTCTCCTTTTTTTTCTATTCTTTTTCCTCCTTTTTTTTTTTTTTTTTTTTTATCATCACACCGACAGACTGATTTTGTTTCCCCTTTTTTTTTCTTTTTTCTTTTTTTTCTTCTCTCATTTTCAATCAGATCAAATGAACGATTTGTTTTAAGTGATTAGCGTCATATCTTTGCGGAATTAGTAGTCATAACATCGGAACGAATGAAATTTAATTAACTGTTTACGATTTGTTATGTTAAATTTGATTTCATAGAGTTTTCTTTTTTTTCTGTACTTTTTTTCTTCCTTTCTTTTTGGCTCATATTTCCTTTTTCGTAATGACGTTAATCAGGTCATTCAATTTTATAGAATTCATTTAAAATTCTTTCTTTGTGATATTTCAAATACAAAGGAATAAGTGTAAAGTAATAAATATAATCTAATAAGTGTAAAATAATTGATATAAAAAAATTGTACTATTTCTTATATATAAAAAAAATTATAAATACATCGATCAATATCGAATATAGATAGATATTTTTTAGGAACCCGATATAGATCCTTTTAAATGATTTTGATTTTTTTTAAATCTCATTGATCGCGACACAGTTTCTTTTTTTTCTTTTTCTTTTTCTTTCTTTTATTGTAACGTAATGAGAACGTTAGAAATAGCACAATTCGAGTTTACGATTCGTTAAATCGACTCTCGCGTTAATTAATCCGATCGTTTAATTATCGTACTCCTTCGTTTCCTTACAAAGCATTAAAAAAAATTAACGAACTAGATCATTTCAAAAATGCACGCTTCTCATTAGCGATTAAAATGATTAGATATTATTTGATTTTTCAGATTGATTATTCGAAATTGGACGATTTATTTCTATCGATTTTGAGATAAATGAAAAAATTATACAATCGATTTTAGTGAAACATCGATATACGTATACACCTATAATTACATAATTTATGTGAATAAAAAAAAAATAAATAAAGATGGAAAATATTATTAATCATTTAGAATTCTTGTCTATAATTCTTGTATCTAGGAGTAATTATATAATATACAATTTATAATAAAATTTATAATTTATTACTTATTGTATTAATTTATAATTAATTTGGTGGTAAAAGGAAAAAAAAAGAAATTGAAATATACGACTTAAAAATTACATGTCATTATAAAAAATTAAAAGATTAAATGTTAATCGATGAATTAGAATCAATTAGAAAATTAAATTGAATATTAATGCAAAGTAAAAAATTTCAAATACCTTTTTACGCAATCTATCTATTCATTCTCTCTTGATTAAAAGTTCTGTAAAAATAAAAAAAAAGAAAAAAAAAAAAGAAAGAACAGAAAAAACTTAACTAATGTCTAATACATATACAAGTCAAAGGCTTAAATAATTCGAATATTTTAGAAAGATCGTGCAATGATGAATCGCAGAACGATTTTCAGCGATGTATGCCGCGGTTTTATCTGATTAAAGCGGCATAGAAACATGGGGTTATACGTGTAAGCTTTCCAACCATCCATGGGGAACAGCCGAACAAATGAATAATGAAAATAAAACCCATGATGCTATCGGTAAGCACCATGGGATTACGCACGCATCAGCGCGCCAGCGATGAACTTACATATTATGAACCCCCTTGTATTCGGCAATCGTTGAACGTACATACATGTACATATGTATAAATGCATACATATAAATACACATACACACACACACACATATATATATATATATATGTACACGAAAAATAAAACAGAACTTTGTTCAGTCCTAACATTTTACAAAGCTAGCCGTCTCAAAGCGGATTTAAATGGCAAATCTTGTTCCCTTGTTCGTTGACACATCGACGAAGGTTCGATTAGTAAGAATTGATTTAATATAACGCGCGAATACTATTGATAAGAAAAAAAAAAAAAAAAAAAAAAAAAAAAGAAAGAAGAAAAAGAAAATCCTTATTAATTGATCTCGAATAAGCGATGAAACGAAGAAGAAACATTTTTATAATATACCAATGAAATTAAATCGAACTTTATAAAAAGAATATTTAAATCGAAAACGTAATTGCACTTATAAGAAATAGAGAAATTTTCGAGATGTGATTAAAGAAAAAAAAAAAAAAAAATGAGAACCGTCCGTGATTTTGAATACTTATCGAGATGATTCGACCATCACGATTAGATAATCTCTTCCGATTTTCGTCGCTCGAATCACCCTCCTTAGATACATACATACGTCTATCCATCTGCACGTATGAGAAATTCATGTGGATCCAGATTTTCCTATGTAGTAAATTGATCCAAAAAGAGAAAGTGAAAAAGAGACAGAGAAAGTTAAAGAGAAAGAGACAAGGGAGAGAAAGGGAGAGAGAGAGAGAGAGAGAGAGAGAGAGAGAGAGAGAGAGAGAGAGGAATAGACAAATACATAGATAGATAGTGGTCGCTTTTCAAGGTATACGCATATAATAGCACACCAAACGCATCTAACTTCACGTCTAGTCTAGTCTAGATGGTATTCCCGATTATATCAAGGTGTGAAATTCACGAGAACGAGCCAAATAGTTCTGTTTCGTGAGTACAAAGCTAAAACCTCCCAATGGACCAAGCCGCTTACGATCAATACCTTGATCCTTCGATCTCCCTCCCTATTTCTCTATCTCTCTCTTTCTCTTCCTCTCTTTCTATTTATCTATCTCTATCGCTATTTCTATTTTACTCTACTTCTGACAGTATCTCTTATGCACCATTTTAAAAGTATCCTGACAATACCAAACCTGAAGAGAATAAATATCCAACGAGTGGTTCTAACTCAAGCGACGGGAGTCCTTTTCTGAAGTCTGTGCAATTTTCAAATAAGCACGTTCCTCTTATGGAAAGCTGAAAAACTTTATACTCATGTTTCGCGTTATCGCACGAAGAATATCTATCTGAATAATACCGATAATTTCACATAATTCATATCACAATGGAAAGAAAAAGGATTAAGAATTTTCTTTTACCCTTTGATCCATTTACTTAGAAATAATTAAAATCATTTAATCGGTACTTAAATATTTATTAAGTTAAGATCGACAATAAATATCATTCTGTTTTAAAATTTCTTTTAATTTCACATTATTTACTGTTGGAAAAACCACAAAATTATATTAAACATAACAAATTATATTATAAATTATATTAATCGTGATAATTAATGTCTTTAATTTTTCATAAAAAAAAGGAAAAGAAAGAAGAAGGGGAAAGAAAATACTATTATTTATTTAGATATCAAATATCGTAATTTATCAAACGATATGAATGTACATACGTACTTACGTGTAAATGAATTTCGTATCATAACAAAATCCGAATGAAATTCTGTTAATAGATAAGAACAAAGAAGAAGAAGAAGAAAAAACATCCAATAAAGAACGAAACGATTGGAAAGATATAGAAAAGACAAAGGAGAAAAAGAGAAAAAAAGAGAGGGAGAATCAGAGAAAGAAAGAAAGAAAAGAAACAATAATTATTGCAATGTCTTAACAGTGTAAAAGTCGTCGCGAAAAATGGAGAATACGAAAAGCTAAGTTGTCCTTGTCGTTGCAGGTTGTACAACCAGAGGTGAAAGAAAAGCGAAAAGAGAAGATAATATCGTGACTTCTCTTTCTTCCTCATTTTCTCTCTCTCTCTCTCTCTCTCTCTCTTTCTCTTTCATTTTCTCTCTCTCTCTCTCTCTCTCTCTTTCTCTTTCATTTTCTCTCTTTCTCTCTTACTCTCTTACTTCCTCTCTTTCTTACTACTTCTATCCCACTATTTTCCTCGATCTTTCTTTTCTTTTCTTTTCTTTAGAAAAGCAAAAGAAATAGCGAAATACTAATCCCGGTATTCGCCGAATCGTCACGTTTGCTTCTTGTTAATGTCCCCCCTCAACTCACCTCACCCCATTTTCGGCACCATCATATCTTTCTAAGTGGCATTGCTCTAAAGTACCTGCACCTGAGTTTTCGACCATTTTCCTTCGCAATTACTTCCAGATGTGGCTTCTACTAAACTTTTTCACAACTAACTAACATACCTTTCCATTTAACTACTATACATGTTCACCATTATATTATATATATATATATGAATATATATAATGTGTCTTAACTTTCTTCCCACAAGAATATCAGCATATTTTATGAGTAACGTTAAAAGAAAATTGTTGTATGAAACGTAAATGGAAAAATGGTACGTTAAAAATATTTATAAATAAATATACGAAATAATAACTGATTGCTTTTCATTCAATATAATAATATATATTACTAATAAGAGATTGACGTAATTAAATAATAATCAATTTATATATAAAGCTTGGTTTATTTTAAATCGTACGAAAGAGTAATAATATAAGTTGTATAAATTTTACAATAAAACATTAAACGCGATTGTTCTCAGATTGTGAATTAGCCGATATTCATTTAATTTGTGAAAATCCTCAACCTATTCTAAAATCCTCAAACTATTCTATTGGAATATTAAACTTTTAATGTTATTATTAATATTAGACAATTTAATATATTAAATAATATTTAAGATATTAGATAATATTAAATAATTTAATATATTAAAACTTTCCAACAATAAAATTTATTCGAGGGTATGTTTATACAATCTTTTTTATTTATTTTTATGATTATAATATCTTCAATCATTATGGTTGTAATATGTTTGCATCCTTAACCCTGGAGAAGATAAAATCAGTTTGTAAATAAATTGTAATTTTAAAAACATTACGTTTTCACTCGAAATATGAAACGAAATATATCAAATATACTAACAGGTAGAATTTATTATCCCAAACTCCTTGTATCACATTACTAAATTTTTTATGACCTATTCGAAGAATAATTCCCTTTCTTCCCCCCTCCCTTCCCTCTCACCCTCTCTCTTTCTTTCCCTCTGTCCCTCTCTCTCTTTCATCTTTCTATTGTTGAATATATACAATTTCGTACAAGGATTCTTTACTTCAGATCGATAGATAACCTTATTGGTTAAAGGTCTTTGTAAATGTGACATCTACCTACAAATTCCGGGATACCTGAGATACACTGAAATACACACGCATACTTCGTCCTATAACTTTTAAGAAATGAATTTGCCCGAGTGTTTCCAAATTTCAAAAAGAAAAAAAAAAAAAAGAAAGAAAATATCGTACAATAATTTTTAATTACGAATGACGAGGAACGAAACGATTTTATAAATGAAAAAGAAAAGAAAAAAAGTTAAAGAGAAACGAGAAAAGAGAAAAACAAAAAGGAGAAGAAGAAGAAGCTATGAAAAAAGATCATTCACTGATAATTTTTAAAATCCTCTTAAGAGATAATATCTTTCATTCGATAATACATATTTACATGTAGTTATTCTTACACATGTAAATAGATAAGTATTATCTAAATGCTTGATTATAAAAATGAATATTTTTGTTGCAAGAATTTTCAAATGTCGATAAAGAAAAAAAAAAGATCGTACCAAATTCTAAGTAGGACTAATAATAAAAAAAAAAAAAAAGAAAAAAAGAAAGTGAAACGATTTTCTAAACTCATATGAGAAGTTTTAAAAGGCCAGAACGGACGACCTAACATAAGATGTAACATAACAAACAAGCTCGAGGAAAGCGTATTTGCTCGAGTCGACGATGATATCGAGTTCCCTTGGAGCACTTCCTGCGTTCCGTCTTCTCCTTCATCATCATCATCTTCGTAGTCGTCGTCGTCGTCTTCCTCTTCTTCTTCTTCTTCTACTCCTACTTCTTCTTTATCTTCTTCTTCTTCTTCTACTACTACTACTCCTACTACTACTACTACTACTACTACTATTACTATTGCTACTGCTGCTGCTGTTGCTACCTCTTCTCCCTGCTCCCTCATCTTCCTCTACTGCCTGTTCATAGTGGCGCCGTCGCGTAGTCGCCGACTTGACGGGCTACAGATTGACGAGTGCCACCCCTGAAGACAACAGGAATAGACCAGGGTGTCTTCTCACGGAGTGCATTTGCCAACGCTAACGCCTCCTTCTCTTTTCCGTATGTATGTGTCTATGTTAAAGTGAGAGAGAGAGAGAGAGAGAGAGAGAGAGAGAGAGAGAGAGAGAAAGAAAGAGAGAAAGAAAGAGAGAGAGAGAGAGAGAGAGAGAAAGAAAGCAAAAGAAAAAAGAAAGGAATGGTTAAGAAAATACACGCGTGCGCTACTTTTTGGTCTCCGAACTTCATCATTGAGGGGTGAAATGAAATTTAGAAAAAAAGAAAAAGAAAAAAAAGAGGAAAAAAAAAGAAAAGA
>NC_060964.1:2327947-2346289 GCF_910589235.1 Vespa crabro
TATCCCATTATTTATTTATCCATAAAACTATTTCGAAAGTATATATATAATCTACGAACGATATTAGAAAAATAATATTTATCAAAGAAAAACATCTAATTTGACGATTACCCACGAGGTAAGACGATCTCTCGGAACGAAAAGCAATCCGGTCTAACGCATTTGTACGAAAACCGTACAATACGATAGGCTAAAATGAATCTTCGGGGTTACGAGTACGGTCCCATTAGGAAGCCGTTAAATAATAATGTCGCCATATTAGCCGTAGACACCCTATAGTCCGTACAACCAAAAGAGGATTATCCCACAACGATACGTCTCGCATACTCTTTCTCCCCCTTTTTCCATGCTTTTACAGTAATAGTAGTAGCGACGGCAACAGCAACAGTAGTGGTAACAACAACGGCAACTAGCACGCATAAGTAGTCACGTTCAATGAAAGAGCCGATGTATAACAATGGGAACTTCGACTCGACAACGTTAAACGCGTTCTCCCGTTTTCGATCTCACCGATCTGCGTGGCAACGGTTCTCGAAAAATCAGAATCGATTAGTGAAATGATCGAGATGTTCGGAAATATTTTGATATTGTGAGAATTCAACAAAAAAAAAAAAAAAAAAAAAGAACAAGAAAAAAGAAAAAAAAAAGAAAAAGATAAATAACAAATTGTACGGTATGTGCTCACTGTGCGTACTATGTTGAAAGTAATAAAAGTAAAGGGACAAAAAAAAGAAGGAGCATTGCCGATGTTACTGAGAATTACAAAAATCGGTCGAAAACTAACATGAACCATCGATCAAAGAGCATATAAATGACAAAATATAGACATGTTCGCTAATAAAGTTACGCCTTATCTTCTTATCTTTATCCTTTTTTATATTCTCCACTTCATTCAATAAAAGTCCCAAATTTTTTTATAGTAAACTAAAAATATTCGCAGATATCTATTTATTTTGTGCATATGTTGAAACGAGACATTTAACGAACTCTTCGTTTCCTTTCTCTTTCTCTCTCTCTCTCTCTCTCTCTTTCCCTTTTCAAATCTACTGATTCTACTTCAATTTTCTGTATTGTCTAAGTTGAAAGACAATGAAGTACGTTTTCAAGTACTTGACGCACTTTTATTACAAAAAAAAAAAAAAAAAAAAAAGAAATTCAACATGCATTGTACTTAGATAGAACTTTAAAGTTAAAGATTTAAACTCTTAAAGATCTTTCAACGCTAATGGCGTATCAAATGCGTGAGAAAAAAGTGAATGACGATCATGTCATTGATCGAGAATAAACAAATTCAATGGAATTGACGAAATATCAAACATATTAACGTTCATCAATATTTATCATTCACGAGTATTCAATAAATTTGTATTATTGAATCAGTAAAAATTTGTTGGACAATCTCCTATAGGTATATTCTTTCAAATGAACAATTTCCGTCTTTATCGTGAAATAATTGTAACGTTATTGTAATCCACGAATTTATTTTAACACGATTACAAAAAATATTATATATCGAATGCAAACAAATATCTTTCGTAGAAATGTTTTTGCCTTTCTTTCTTTTCTTCCTCTCTCTATCCATTTATCTATCTATCTATATATCCATCTATCTATCTATCTATCTTCTTTTCGAAACTTTATTTACGTCCTGTAACAACTTTAGCCCGACGAGGTACTCCCAGCCGAAGTAATGCCGTTGCCAGATGAAATTCGATAAGAGAGCTTCGCGTCGCGCATCCACTCGACGCTCGCGTAGATTGTTACACTCGTCTTTGGATAAATGAAGACAAGCATGGCGTGTTCCAAAATGGATGAAGAATTCCTTTTTCTTTAGTTTCCTTGAATAGAAGTAATAAAAAAAAAAGAAAAAAAAAGAAGAAGGAGAAGAAGAAAAAAAGGAAAGAAGAAAGAAAGAAAGAATCTCGTTTCTTATTTTCCAAAGAGAAAGAGAGAGAGAGAGAGAGAGATCAAACTGAGACAGATAAAGTTGAGAGAGTACAAGAGAAATAGAGATAGAGATAGAAATAAAGAAACAGAGAGAGAGAGAGAGAGAGAGAGAGAGAGAGATGAAAAAAGAAGAAACGAAAAAGTAAAATGGCTACCCAGACACGATGGAATCATTTGTCTAGGAAGCGTCCGTTCTCGACAAACACAGGACGAGGCAACACGCAATGGATCGATTCGCGTAATCGAGGGTGAGATGATGGAACGGTGTAATACTCATGGAGCTACCCGTCGCGTTATCGCGACATTTATCTGCGAGACGTTCCATGCCCGATATTCTATTATATCCTACGCCATTGTAATCCATTACTCGTCAGTCCATTCGGCGAACTCGTCTACTCGCGTATTCTCGTTGCCCCTCTTGGCCCTCCAATGTGTCTGTCCGTTACACGAGTTTATTAATCACGCAATATTCCTAAATATCGATGCTGCTCGTTAGAAGGTCGTTAAGTTTTCTCTATATATCTACATCTAGATATCTTACTTCACTGCTATATCGCGATATGATAGATACGAACGAATGAAAAAAAATTTTTTCTCCTTCTCCGAATTATATTTGAAAAGAGAAAAAAAAGAAAGAAAGAAAGAAAGAAAGCAAAGGAAAAAAACAATTCTTAAATCCATTTAAATTAAACTATATCTATAATAATAACAGTAATAATAATAATTATTATAATAATAAAATGAAAAGAAAAAAAAATAGTTCGTATTGCAATACTGGATTGCGTTAATTCGGGGATATGACGAGAATTCTGCATCTATATACACATATATATATATATATATATATATATATATATATATATATATATATATATATATACATGTAGTTACTTGCGTTTTACCATAATTAGGGTCGATGTAACGTAGCTGTCGCTATAATGCGCCGTATAATTTATCTACGAGACATCCGGCGTGTCGATATTCCATTACATCCTACGCCACTGTAATCCATTATTGGTACGTCCACTACTACACGAATGCGAACGCGAGCGTTGCTATTTATTCACCGCGTCGCTATTATTAATCCCATAATTATTCGCGTAATATAGACAAATATACAGAAGGACGAAGGTCATTAATAGCTTACGATAATGCGAGATCAACGTTATTTATGCATCGGCGCGTCTCTGCCAATGTAATTGCATTTTATATAATTTAATGACAAACGTTAATGAAATTATTACTCGATTTTCGGACGCGTATCGATGAGATTACCGTTGTTAAAATTAGACTAGCTAAACGTTTCTCTCTCTCTCTCCCTCTCTCTCTCTCTCTCCCTCTCTCTCTCTCTCTCTCTCTCTCTCTCTTCCAAAGAAATAACTAGATGAGATTTTGTAATACTAATTTCTTTCCTTTTTCGTTCCTTAATAAAAATAAAACCATGATGAATATTTAACCTCCCTATTTTGTTAAACTGACATTTTTATTTTCTTCGCTGGAACAATATGGTAAAAGAGAATCTTTTATCTTCATCTTACCTTAATACCCACAATCCATAATCTTCAAAAATATCGTGGGAATTACCCAGGTTTTGTACTTTTCTACCTTTTAAAGTACATCTTTAAGGCTTACAAGTGGTAAGAAACATGTGTTTTGGATTGCCTCTTCTTATCCCTTTTGGCCGAAAGAATATTTAATTATTTTCTTTTAAACCATTGTGAAAGAATTCAGAAGATTTAATTGGATGTTATATATATATATATTTAAGGAATTAAAAAGATATAATTAGTAGATTAAAAACGAAGTATAAAAATATATAAAAGAAAAATTGTTATATGACACTTTATTGCACAAAATGTATCCTATATGTGTATATAGATATATTTATAGATACATATGTAATACTATCTACATATAAATAAACAATAGTATATAATACTTACATTCAAAGTTATTAATTTTACTATGATATTTTCACATTATGAATAATTATAAATTCTCAAAAATCATCATTATCACTGAACAAAATGATTCATTTACGTATATAATATATGAAAACAATTTACAATTCAATGATTTACATCGGATACGTATTTATTACGAGTATGTCTTTCTAAAAACTCATAAACCTTTCGTTATAATCCGATTTGACCGGTACCAGTCTAACAAAAAGATCGATGAATGAAACGCAATGGAGACAGATCGATAAAAATACACAAGGAAGGTGAATTTTTTTCCATTGGATTTTTCTCTTTATCCTTCTTTTTCTTTTTTTTTGGATTTTCGTCTCTTTTCTTTTTGGTATTATTTTTTGTTTATTATTATTTTGTTCTCTTTCTCTCTCTCTCTTTCTCTCTGTTGCTTTCCAAATCACGTGTAACACACTGTAATTCCACAGTAATTCCAAACAAAATCTCTGCCGTTGATCGATCGGCACAGAGTTCTGAATTTTTCTTTTCAAATCCACAAGCCAGTCCGTCGTTCCTTTTATCGGATCAGTCGTAGCTTTGATATAAAATGTCAGAGGCATCTCTCTCTCTCTCTCTCTTTCTCTCTCTATTCTCCTCTGCTCACTATTTCTATGTAGAACCGAAAGTAGATACGAGAAGTGGCGAAGTGCGAAGTTATAATGGCCGTACGAAAAAGTTAAGAGCATTACGTCGCATAAGTCTAGTCCTCTCCCCTCGGTCCCCCAACCACGAGTGATTTGCATTTTTTACTTGAAGAAGAGAGAATTTTCATATTCCTTCCCGCCTCTCTTCTCTCTCTTTCGCTCTCTCTCTCTCTCTCTCTTTCTCTCTCTCTGTTTCCACCTTTATACTTTAGTTTGTGAACCATACGAGTGATCGTATAATGGTTGTTATATAGGAAAGAGTTAGTTTTGAAATGGGAATATTTATCGTGAGACCCGTAGAGCCACTAGCACCATAGAGAGCGGTGGCTGTGCGTCGTTCGATAAAACGGAGACGCCTTCGGCGCCGTCGCGCGTCCTCTTCGCGTTCTCGCTCGAGCACGTACAACATATGTACTTACTTATGTATATATATATATATATACATACATATATATATATATATCATCTACATATGCATGTATCCATGTAGGTGGAATCCTGTCCTTCTTTTCCAAATGGAAATACGAGTCGTGAATAAGCGTCAAAGCCTTAATATTCCCGGTGAGCGGTTGTTCCAAAGATAAAAAGAACGAACGGGTAAGAGAAAAAGGAGAGAAACGGAGAGAGAGAGAGAGAGAGAGAAAAAAAACGGAGAGGTGGGAAGAACGGAGAGAAAGAGAGAGAGAGAGAGAGAAAGCGAGCCAATCGCATGCACCTACATCCGAGCTGTCATCATCGTTCGCGATAAGAGCAAAGAGCAAAGTGGCTGTCAACGAGACAAACGAGCCCACATCGATAGGACTCTTGGTAGTGATCGATACATGAACAAAAAGAGCGAGTAATCATTGTAGAAAGAAATAAAAAGAGAGAGAGACAGAGAGAGAGAGAGAGAGAGAGAGAGAGAGAGAGAGAGAGTGAAAAAAAGATAGATGAATAAAGAGAGAGAGAGAGAGATGAATAAAAAGAGAGAGAGAGAGAGATAGAAGACTCCAGGAGCCAAAGCCACCAAAAATCCTGTCAACTTTATCCCGCTATCGAAGATCCTGAGCTCTCGGTCCCTCTCTTTCTCTCCGGCAAAGTTGGCTCGGCGAAAGATCACACTAACAGAAGCGACGCAGTGGTAACGGGAGCGGGAAGAGCTCGAGGGATCATGCTGGTCTCTCTGCCCCTCCACGTTTCGCTTCCACGATCTCCGTCCTACTTTCCGCACCGAGCATCGATCCTACTCTTCTCCTCTCTCTCTCTCTCTCTCTTCCTATCACTCTTGTTCTTTCTCACTCTATTTCTCTCTCTCTCTCTCTCTCTCTCTCTATCTGTCTCTCTCTTTCTCTTTCTCTATCATACTTGCTGGTAGGTATATGCGGTTGCAAAAGAGAGGGGGCGTGAGTACAACACCGCGAATAGTATAGGTGGGATAAAGGGGGTGGCTTGGTGGGGAGGTGCAGGAAAGTCACGTGGAAGGGATAATTAAACTGACACAAGCGTACCGTTCTGACACGACGTTACGGAAGGACGAAGAAAGGTTACCATGACTACGTGGATGGGATCCGGCCAATCCTGATCTTCCTCGTAGGCGTGGCCTCTACATTGGCCACCGAAAGCCCTCTCTCTTTCTCTCTCCCTCTCTAAACTAGTCGCTCGAATCCTACCCCTCCCCTCTGGTTCTATACCGATGGTAGGGAGTAGGAAGGAGAGAGAGAGAGAAATAATGGAGGGGGAGAAACCTTAGTTAGAGTGAGAAAAACATAGAGAAGAAAGGTAGAGGTAGGTCGCTACGAACTGCCGGTACTACCCGATTCCAACGGGCGCGTACAAACGTATCATGCTGGGTAGGGCCGGTGCCGAGATGCCGGCTTGTAAACGAAACCAGTTTGCTATCCGATACGATCCAGGCAACAGCGGCCTCGCGCGATATATCCACGAGCGAAGATCGCTGGTACCAACGAGGATCCGCACTCTCGGTGAGAGAGGCACCAGAATGTGGGGATAGGAGGAAATCACCTGACATCGGGGACATAAGAGAACGCGAAGTCCTCGAGAAGATCCAGCTATAACGAGACATTTCTTCGGGAATCGAAAAGCACCTAAGATCGGGAACGTCATTGCTCCTTTAACGTTGAGACTTCTCGTTTTGTTGTTTAACTCTACGTCAAATAGTGAAAGAATATTTCAATACTTTCCAAGGGTTTCTTCGAATTGTTGCCTGGATCATTCGCGTTTCGAAAAGGAAGAGAAAACGAAATAAAAAAAAAAAAAAAAAAAAAAAAAAAAATAGAAGAAAAGTCGATCGAGGGGAGACATTATATATAATACGTTGGTTTTTCTTGATTGTGTAAGATAGTGTAATTTAGTGGACTGTCCAGTGACGAACAAAATCGTTAACAGATGATAAATAGACGAGATATAATGGCCTTTATCGAGCCTCAGTGAAATATTGTTTCTAATCTTGTTCGAGATTTGAATGATATGAGACTACTGTCATGAAAGGCACGAAAAGAAAGTACAAATCGGAACGGCGGGAATCTTGAGACAATGATGAAGGTGATAACAACATCGATGCTCTGAAAAAGGGAAAACAAGAAAAAAGAAATAAAAAAAAAACCCCTAAGAAAAAAGTTAACAGAAGAAAATTAAAAAATAAAAGAACACTCTGAGACAACGTTTCGTTGGTATAAACGGTTCGTGAAACATTCGGGCTCGTCGAGATGTCGGCAGTAGCACCAGCTGGAACCGGTGCTACGGCGCCAACAACAAACGGCCCGATTGTTCCCGCTCCGGTTTTTGCCTTACCGACGTTGTCCTTCACCGTCGGCCAGGTTGCAACGGTTTGCGAAACGTTGGAAGAGAGTGGGGACATCGAAAGATTGGCTAGGTTCCTTTGGAGCCTTCCCGTTGCCCATCCTAATATCCAAGAATTGAATCAGAGCGAAGCAGTACTCAGAGCCCGTGCGATAGTTGCCTTTCATTCGGGACATTACAGAGAACTCTATAATATCTTAGAAAGACATAAATTCACCAAGGATTCGCACGGTAAACTTCAAGCCATGTGGCTTGAAGCACATTATCAAGAAGCTGAGAAACTTCGTGGTAGACCTCTCGGCCCTGTTGACAAGTACAGAGTAAGAAAGAAATTTCCATTGCCAAGAACGATTTGGGACGGCGAACAAAAGACTCATTGCTTCAAAGAGAGAACTAGATCGTTGCTAAGGGAATGGTACCTTCAGGATCCTTATCCGAATCCTGGAAAGAAGAGAGAACTTGCTGCTGCAACTGGCCTAACACCGACCCAGGTTGGTAATTGGTTCAAAAACCGAAGGCAGAGGGATCGTGCTGCTGCAGCGAAGAACAGGTATACGTAAATCAATTTTGTTTCTCTTCTTCTTTTCCTTTTTTCTTGTTTTCTATTTTATTTTTTATCGTCCGTGCTAATTTATTTTTAGATTTAAATTAGGAAGTTATTAGACTTTTTTTTAAAGAGACATTATATTTCTTTTAAAATAAAATATAATTGGTTATATAAATCTATAGGACTCGATCGAATGATCGAGCCGTCTTTAAAGCGATGTGTTTATTAAATAAATAACAAATGGCTACATATATATATATATATATATATATATATTCTTTAAATAAATAAATCATTCAACGATCATTAAAATCGAACTTTGAATGACACCATTGATTATTAAACGAAACGATCTCTTCATCCAATTCTTTATCTTTCTCTTTCTTTCTTTTTTCTTTCTCTCGGTCGCTCTCTCGCCCGGTCGCTCCTTCTCTCTGTTACTTCCGAGAGCAACGAAGAAAATAATCTTCTTCTTTGAGATAAAGTCTATAGTGGTTGTTCGCGTGCATGACGCGAAAGATTTGTTCATTAAGTAGCGTTTAATGGAAGTTAATCGCGAAACGATTAGTGGTTTAGGTCCCTTTAGCCAGATTGTTGGTACTGTGTCGTCGACAAACGAGCCTTTGTGCCCGCCCCAAGGTCCCCGTTTCAAGGGTCGCGTAATTTCATTTTGACGTCCGACGGAGGGTCGCTGCCGTCGGGCGAACAACGATTTTCGAATTACGTCTTTCAAATTGTATTTCAACGTTGTTTTCTCTCTCTCTCTTTCTCTTTCTCTTTCTCTTTCTCTCTCTCTTTCCCGAGATGGCTTCTACGTACGACTGTTCGACGTCGAGATAATATTCAAATCGTTTTCTGACGCACGACAACCCTCGTCGTCTCGTCCTTCGATAAAGTAGAAAATAAACGAATCGAAACGATTATATGAGATCTTTTTTTTTCTCTTGAAAATCGTTCAAACGTCTTAGCTATTTTTTTTTACTTTTTGGGAACTAATTTATTATTCCTAATCTATTGATTATTTTCTATTTTTCTTTTTCTTCTTGATCTATTGTCATTTCAATAAATGACAAATGTCATTCAATGAACAACAACTGCCAACACCAAACACTTTCCTTGTAGAAAAAAAAAAATTTCGGATGGATATTTCCCGTGAGTTCAACGATTACTATGAAAATTTCTCTATGTCATGTACATATTTTTATTTTTATTACTTTTTACGTGAATAAGATCGTAAAATTTTAAATGTAATTCAACATATCAAATCCGTCATGATTTGTTAATTATCGATGGATAATTTCAAGACTGTTGTAGGAGAAAGAGAGGGGGGAGAGAGGGGGGGAGAGAGGGAGAGAGAGAGAGAGAGAGAAGAAAAAATAAAAAAGAAAAAGAAAAAAGAATGAAAAGGAGATATAAATAAAAATAAATTGCAGACAAGACCGTTAGGATTATATTTATTACGGTAATATCCCAGGTGTTTGTATTATATTGTCGTTTGTCATTCAATAAATGGACATCATAAAATACTTCCCTCGTAGAAAAGAAAATTTCGGCTAGGTATATCCCGTGGGTTCAACGATTACTATGAAAATCTCTTTACTTCATGTACATCGGAAATTCGTTAAAAAGAAAAAAATCTTGTGGCAAAACAATTATATATATTTTGTCATATTTGATTTATGAAACTTTTTCGAAAATAACAATTTCTCTTTTGTTATAAGAAAAATTTTATGTTTCTCTTTCGCTTGCTTTATATTCACCGAAAAACATTGTTTTCTTTTCTGGTTTGTTTTATTTTTTATTTTCTTTTTATTTATCTCTTCCTTTCTCTCTTTTTTTTTTACTACTTTGTTTATTTTTTCTTTTATTTATTTTTTTTTTTTTTTAATGTCAAAATCTTTCTCAATCGTCCTTTTTTTCACCGACGGCTTGAAAACAACATAACGTAGTAAATAAGAAATAAATTAATTTATGTGAGACTACATATCTTAAAACATTCGTTTCAAATCGCCAACTAATAATATATCCGGATAGAGTTTATTAAAAATAAACGTGATTTAAATTGCATAATTATATTAAAAAGAATAATAGAAATCTTAAATCTAATGGAAGTATTGGATTGAAGGAAAAAGACTATGTGACTAAGAAATTTATTTGTCAATCGTTTCTCAACGATTAATTGTTGCGTTGCCGACGTAAACAGAAGAAAAAACGTTTGAGGGATAGCTCAGTGACAATTACCGGTGACCAGTCATGCCGATGAATTTATTAAATATGACGAACAAATGACGATATGCCTAATAAAAGTCTAGAACTTGATAATGACAATCTAACTTAATATATATATATCGTTAAAGAATCGAGTCACGTATTTTTCTCTCTCTCCTTCCCTTCCTCCCACCCACCCCTCCCTCTCCCTCACTCTCTCTCTCTCTCTTTTACTCTTTGTCTCTATGTAAAATTCGTCGAATGTGCATACACTTGCATCGAAAGTTACAACTACGACCCATATCTGTCGCCATGCGCGCTCGTCTATAATTATTGCGCTCTGAATGAAGTCATTAATAGTCATTATCTACGTCTACGGTGTAATTGATATATCGTTAACGGTCGACGATCGTCCAGGCATACTGGTCTAATTGATTTTGATGAGCTCCTGCAATCGGTAAGATTACACGTTTGAAGTTCAACTACGTCTTTAAACAGTATCAATGTTTAACGTATTAAACATGATAGAAATTACAATCAGAATAATCTATACTATTGATTAAGTGTTCAATTATTCGTTGATATGTAGATATATAAATAGATATATATAGTTGTTCATTTAGATATTTTATGGAAATAATAGAAGAGGAAATATCAATGTTAGATATCTAGAAATACAATGGTTAGATATCTATCATCAATGACGTAAAAGATGTTCTTCTATGTTCCTGGATCAAGGCCACGTTTACTTATAGATAAACCAATGCACCTTCGTACGTATTCATATACGTACGGTGTATCAACGTCGACGAAAAGCTTCTCTCAAACGGAAGAAAGAAAGAAAGAAAGAAAGAAAAAAGAAAGAAAAAAGGAGAGAGAGAGAGAGAGAGAGAGAGAGAAAAGATGCACAGTTTCCTTCAGAAGCATCGATTCGCGTATAGATATTCCAAAGTCTCGACGTCTCGTCCTTTTCCGATTTCTCTTTTATATTTCCATCCTTATTCTTTCGTACAATCTACATATCCATCGTGACCTCTCAACGTCAATTCAAAATTCTTTGAATTCCACTGTCCAGTTCGCGAAAACCTGACGATGAATAAAAAACAATATGACAATATTATATAATACATTAATATGAAACGGATATATATATATATATATATATATATTAATATCCTTCGTCAAAGTTAAAGCTTTACAATTTCATTGAAATCAATGATATTCGAGAAAATATGAAAATGATCGCATTCAATATTTTTACTTTCTTTATTATCTAAATGCAAAAACTCTATATTTATTTTTATGATATTTTTTTATAAAGAAATCCTTGTAATAGAAAATTTTAATAGAAACTTAGAAACAGAAGAATAAGAAATTTCTCTCTCTCTTTCCCCCCCCCTCTCTCTCGTTTTCTTTCATTATCAAAACGCGTACTATATATTGCAGTTGTCGTCATCGTCTGGGGTAGGTAGAGCAGATAGTATTATATATAGATAGAGTGCAGTATCCGCCCCGAGGATCCTACAAGGTCCTTTCAGAAATGTCGATCCGCATACTGGCAAGCTCGCGGTATATTTTCGCGGTCCAGCGAGCGAGTTATTCAATATGCTCAACCCCAAAAGCCCTGGAGCCATCTCCGTGCTTGCACGTTCTACTCGTTCGCACACCTTTGAATATCCAAGCGTGTAAGAATTCGCATACACGCACTCTCTATATCGTAATATACATATAATACATATTATATATTACACATATTATATGTATGTATATATACATATACATTTATTCGGTCCACGTTAGGTCACATTCTACGCTTTTACAAAGAACGAACTTGTATAATGTGTAAACCGAAGTTCCGTCGCAGTCAGGAAGTTAATGTAAATGTTAAGAGGAATAATTCATAAGGTACCTAATTCATAAAGATCGTTATTAATCTATCGAAGATCTCGACTTTCCATTGAATAATATTTGTGTGCGCGCTTATGTGAATTTCTTTATATCTCTCAAAAAAAAAAAAAAAAAAAAAAAACCACAAAATAATAATACATATATTTATACATATATCTTTTTTTTTTTGTAAAACGTTTATCGTAAGATGAAAAGAGAATCGACTAAATCGTTGTAGTTGCCGTGCAAAAGGTAACTGTGAAAAAAAAGCTTCAATTCGTAAATATTCGATTCGATAGGAAGGCTCCTTACGTAGGAAGGAGACGAGAGAAAACAAGAGGGGTTTTGCTTGAGGGTGCGTGTTAGAAGGGTGGGGATAACCACCACGGAAACCCTCGCGTTCTCTTCGGGGTAGCTTTAGTCGTCGAATGCGTATAGAGTCATATGTATATATATAGATATATATATATATATATATATATATATATATACATATATATATACATACACACATATACGCACGCGCACGCACATTCACGTTGGCGCTCGTACGCCCTTACTTCGTCTTCTCCACCTCCGACGAGTTATCAGATTTTGATAAAGTCCCGGGTGTATTAGAGAGCTACGCTGTTTGCGTTTCTACGCAGATCCTGTCTGGCTGGCACCTTCTCGTATATTTCCATCCACCCCATCCCATACCTCTTGTTCTTCCATCAGCATCTTCGCTCTTTCGTTCGTTCATTCGTTCATTCGTTCGTACGTACCTACGTACGTCTTCCTTTTTCCATCATCACGAACCTTACCACGACATCCTTCGTAAAAAAAAAAAAAGAAAGAAAAAAGGAAAAAGAGAAGCGAAACAATTTAATACGGAAAGCGAGGACAAATATTTTTCCTCCTTCTTATATGATTCTTTTCATTTTTCTCTTTTTTTGTTTTTTCTTTTCTCTTTATTTTTTTCATTTCCTGTTCCATGGAACCTACATTAAATTCTTTCCCTGGGCACTTTACTTCCTTAATACTCTTAACGCTTTTCCTTCAATTTTGCTCCCTCACTCGTAAGAGACGGTCAATCGATCGTAACAATCTTGACGCGTGAGATTTTATTTATTATTATGTATAATACTTATAGCTTTTGTTATGAGAAACAGACGTTTGGTGCGTTCGATGATGAAGACGAAAAAAGAAATGAAAGAATAAAAAAGAAAAAAGAAGAGGAAAAAAAAAGGATGAAAGAAAAAAAAAAGAAATAATAATAATAATAAGAAGAAGAAGAAGAAGAAGAAAAAGAAATTCCTTTTACGACACGGATCATTCATTCATTCAGACACACACGGTACCTTTTACGATAGACATTCAAGCACTTATTTACTAGATTCAAACCGGACCGTTCCCGTATTCTATTCGTGTCTGGTTTGATGAAAAATCGTAATTCGTCTCGTGTCGTTAAAAATGATAATGGCCAAGGCAAGATTTCTCCAAAGATTTTGCGATTAACGTCCGTTTTCATGATTTATGTCCTATACCGTGGATCTTACAACGATGAGAGAAGCTCTCCTCAAAGCTTTCGAATCATTACCGCGTCTACGAGCCTTCCGGTACCTTCTTCGAGTCACGGTCAAGTGTCACTCAGAGGACACCTCCGTTATCTTGATGACCTTAAACGAGAAAGGAGTATACAGAAGACGTGCGAATGTCATCGTCGTTACGCAATCTTTCGTCTTTGCGAAAAACGCATTCTTCTCTCTCTCTCTCTCTCTTTCTCTTTCTATCTTTCTCTTTTTAACGACTCCTAGATGGGACAAAGTTCTTCCGTGTATGCAATTGCAGATGAACGACGACTGTACGACAAGGAGAATTCAGTTGTTAAAGGAAAAGAAAAAAAAAGAAAAGAAAAGAAAGGAAAGGAAAAAAAAATAAAGGGGAAAAAAAGGGAAAAAACTAAAATATTACTATAATCGAGATGAATAGAGAACCCCGTTGACACATTATTTCTCACATATACAGATAGATAGATGGATAGATAGATAGATGGATAGATGGATAGATACATAATTTTCTCTAACGAAATTATACCGCATTTACTTACTGCAATAAACCTTTTATTCGCATAATCAAAACTTATAACTCGAAAGTTTACATTCCCTTCGAATGATTTATTTATTTCAAATGATTTTTTCTTTATCATAGATCTATGTTAGAACGATCGTGTATGAGTGTATATGTAATTTGTGCAGAAGTAAATTCAAAGTCGAGTGAATCGTTTAATCGCGCATCAGAGAAATTGTATTTCGAAACGTTAGTCATCGAGACTAGTGGAGACGCGTTCAACTGTATTAGTCGGGATAATGACTGAAGAGTAGATACATTCGAGAGAGAGAGAGAGAGAGAGATCGAGAATAAAAGAGAGAGCGCGCGCAAGAAAGAAAGATAGAAAGAGAAAGAGAGAGAGAGAGAGATTGCCAAAAGCCGAAGCTAGCAAAAGAAAAGACGTACGAGTTGGTAGGATCGACGCGCGAAGAGCGAAGACAAAGGCAATGATTAATTCCACGTTGGATGTCGAGGATCATTAGCGGCAGACTGCCATGACACCTGCTCGCACGAGCCCTTCGTGATAGATTACAGGGGCCCAACAGTCAAGGAAAGAGAAAGAGAGTGAGAGTGAGAGTGAGAGAGAGAGAGAGAGAGAGAGAGAGAAAGAGAGAAAGAGAGAGAGAGAGAGAGAGAGAGAGAGAGATTGAGATTGAGAGAAAGAGAGGAAGAATCTCACATTGGATCGTCCAAGCCGGATTACTAATGATTCCGTATTTCGACGTTTCTGAACGATATTCAGGAAGCGATGAAAAAGAACTCTAACACGAAGAGTAGTAGGTATGTACTACTCTACGACTTCGCGTTCAGGGTGGCCAAGGGAATTCGCGTGGCAGCTTTTTGTCAAAAGATTGTCACGACGTAACGTGATTGATGGGCTTTCTGCTACTTTTGGTAGAACGTTTTGCGGCAAACCAATGAGAGAAAGAGAGATAGAGGACACAGTGTGTAAGAGAAAAAGAAAGAAAGAGAGAGAGAGAGAGAGAGAGAGAGAGAGAGAGAGAGAGAGAGAGAAAGACCAGATAACTATCGCTTGAATTCGTCCTCGGTTTTAGGAGAGAAGAGACCGCTCTGGGAAAAACGATAAATTAATAAGGCCCAAAATCGTCAGGGTGTGATCGGTTGTTCGCGTGAAACGAGGAACCATCTAAAGAGGGGAGGGAGAAAAAAAGAAAAAATAAAAATAAAGAAAGATAGCACTGTCTCTCTCGAAACGATTTTGGATCGGAAGAAACGGTTGCATCATCATCATCATCATCATCATCATCATCATCATCATTATTATTATCATCATCATCATCATCATTATCATTATCATCATTGGGACGATTCTCTAATTGAATTTGTCATATCCAACATTTTTCAAAAACTTTTATTACCGATGTTCCGTCAGGGAGTCGAATTTATCGATACGTCTCATTGAAAATAATTTGTCTTTTTTTCGTATTTTCTTTTTTTTTTTTTTTTTATTTTTGTTACTTCCATGCCGAAGATAAAAAAAAAATTCTTTTTCTTTTATAGAAAATACAGAGTAGACTATACGGGTCTCGTATTACAATTCGTGTTATACGAGTTCAATAAGTAATACAATTTCAATATTATCGTATTTCCAACATATATTATGTTGTGTCCTATTAACATCAGATATTTCAAAATGTTCAAATTAGATGTTACGTACGATTGTATACCATTGTATGTACATAGTTGTTATATAAATCGTAACGATAGATCAAATACAATGTCAATACGACTGACAAAAACAAAAGTTTCGACTCTTTCCGACTCTATCATCATCTGTATTAGAAATATTTTGATCAATTAGAAATATTTTAAATAATTATATTATATCTATTAAATATGTGTATTTATATATCCGATATGAATAGATATTGTGAACGTACAAATGACAAATTTCTATTTTCGTTCTATACAAATATCGTGTTATATTATACAGGATCTATTAGTAATTGGGCATACGTTTCTGAAAGATTTTGAATGAAAGAAAAAGAAAGGAAGATGAGTTAGTGGAAGTTGGAGGAAGAAGAGGAAGAAGAGGAAGAGGAGGAAAAGAAGAAGGAGGAGGAGGAGGAGAAGGAGGAAAGAGGAAGGAAGGAAGGAAGTAACAGAAATAGGTAATTGATGTGCGTGGGGCAGCTGTCACTTATTTCCGCGACTATCGCTTTTTGTTTCATGACGAGAAAAGAGAAAGAGAGAAAGAGAAAGAGAGAAAGAGAGAAAGAGAGAAAGAGAGAAAGAGAGAAAGAGAAAGAGAGAGAAAGAGAGAGAAAGAGAGAGCCCGGTGGCTGTTTTCACGGGATCGCCATGGGGGTTCCCCTCTCTGATCTAGCACATACATATCTCGCGTATTAGATCGTTCGCGCGAGTTGCTTCTTAATACATACGTGTGTATCTACGTGCGTGTATATGCGTGCGAGTTAGCAACTTAGTAGAAAGGGACAGAAGGAGAAAAAATATTAGGGCGAGATATTGGACCACAAGTTACTAATTCGTTCGGTGATATCGATTCTGGTCTCGAAATCGCTCGGTGACGTGCAACGAACAATTTCTCTCACATTTTACCTCTCTCCCTTTTCCTATCCAACAGTCAATACTCTTCTTCTATTCTATCGTTTACTATCGAATGCTGATCCTTTGTCCTTACCTTATTGATAAATAGAGAGAGAGAGAGAGAGAGAGAGAGAGAGAGAGAGAGAAAGAAAGAGAGAGTAATATGTGCCAACGACACACATCGTTTACCGAACCGATTCTCTCATCACGCCCACTTTCGTGCCCGATACCTATGTATGCTCCAAAGAGATCGTTTATTATTACTATCATTATTATTTTATTATTATTATTATTATTATTATTGTTATTATTATTATTTGCTCGATGCACGAGATATTTTTCATAAGTTATTTTCGATGAATCGGTGGATAATTTTTTTTTGTACTTCATCTTTCTTTTTTTTTCTTTTTTCTTTGTTAATTACTATCCTCAAAAAAGAATCCTATCGAGAGTGTTAAAAGAAAGTCAAAGGTGTCCTAAGTTGGCAGGCCTATCCATTTCTACTATCCCTTTTGTTTCCATCCCGAAAGATGATGCCATAAGAAGAAAGAGAAATAGACGGACAAATATATATATATATATATATATATATATATATATATATATATATATATATATGTATAGAGAGAGAGAGAGAGATAGATTTAGTAGGATGGTAGTTAGATCATCGATCGCCAACGATCGTTAATCGTAGAGACATAGTAATTGCCGCTCATTAGGGGGCTAAAGGAGCGTATTATGTGGCTTGAAAAGAAGAACGTTCAGGCGAGAGAAGAGATGCTGATGGTTAAGGTGGTAAAGATAGAGGTGATGGGAGAAGAAGGAAGAGGAAGAAGTGGAGGAGGAGGAGGAGCAGGAGCAAAAGAAGGAGGAGGAGGAAAAGGAGGAGAAGGAAGAAGAAGAAGAAAAAGAAGAAGGTGAGGTGAAGTGAAGTGAGGAGAGGTGAAGTGAGGTGAAGTGAGGTGAGGTGAGGTGAGGTGAGGTGAGGTGAGGTGAGGTGAGGTGAGGTGAGGTGAGGTGAGGTGAGGTGAGGTGAGGTGAGGTGATATGAGGTGAGGTGGTGGAAAAAAGAGAGTTCGAGGGAGGGACTCTAGAAGGCGTTGAAAAGAGTACTCGAGGTATATATATATGTGTGTGTGTGTGTGTGTGTGTGTGTGTGTGTGTGTGTGTGTGTGTGTGTGTGTGTGTGTGAAGGGGCTCATGAGGTAACCGATACTCTTCGCAACGCTGCTTTGTTCCGTAGCTGGAAATGAAATATAGCGATGAAACGCCATCTCTTAGGGCTCCTCCCTTTCCTCCGAGAGTACTTACGCGCGCGGTACACGCGGTTGCACTCACTCACTCACGCGTTCTTTCGAAAATGGCTTTGCGTGACCGAGGTACCTACAAACAGGTGTTATTAGTCGTTCTACGTTTAATCTTCACGAATTATGTCTTAGCTGTTAATACTTAAAATTCCATCTAATAAAGATATAAAGATACACGAGGAATCTCTTTTCTTTTCATTTCTTGAACAACTCTTTCTCATCACATCTCATCTCAATCTACCCCATCCTTTGCCCACCCTCTATTAACGAGTAAATTCTTTTGCGAGCGAAAAAAAAAGAAAAAAAAAATCCGAACGACGAATGGAACGACGTGTATATTTTTATAACACGACTGACGTGATGTTCGTTAATTC
>NC_060964.1:2346489-2348989 GCF_910589235.1 Vespa crabro
CCACTACCACCTGTGTAATATAGAGTTCCATCGGTCCGTGATCAGGGTGTCCGATTACCTGCTCGTGGAGCCAGGTACCTACCTACGGCGTTTCCAAGGACTACCTCGTATATCGAGATCACATTCTCTCTCTCTCTCTCTCCCTCTCTCTCTCTCTCTCTCTCTCTCTCTCTCTCTCTTTCTTTCTTATTCGTCTCCTCCTAGTCTCAACGTGTCGTGTCTTCTTCTCGTCATTGGTCTTCGACGAGCAGAGAGTTCGGGGGTATATCGAATGTCCTGCCATCGTGCGGTCTCGTCTACGGTGTCCGGCTACCCCTCGCTCGTTTCACGCTTAATTAAGCGGCTGACAATCTAACCACGAGACGGTTAGCGGCCAGGGGGGCCCTCCGCGATCTTTAGGAACTCGTAAACAGAAGGAATTCCTCGAGCATGAATGAAACACGTAGAACGAAAGAGAGAGAGTGAGAGAGAGAGAGGAAAAGAGAGTCAAAGATAAAGATAGAGATATAGAGATAGACATATAAAGATAGAAATAGAGAGAGAGAGAGAGAGAGAGAGAGAGAGAAAATACGAAGCTAAAGATATCTATCGTCGATGGTCGGCAAGTTTTTTAGAACTTTTAGCTCGATTCATGGTTTCTTGATACAAAGAAGATTTTGGTTACCCGACTCGACGAGAAACGTCGGGTATCCTTAGTGCTTTACTAAATGGGCGAGTCCCATCAGAAAGCATCTGATCGATATATTCTACCTTCTATCATATACCGTAATCCAACTCTCAAATCACCGAGACATGAAAATAGAGAATTTGAAACATTGATAACGATTAAGAAGAAATAATAAAAGTTAAAGAAGAAGATGAGTGTGATAAATGAACGATTAAAAGACTTTCTCTCTCTCTCTCTCTCTCTCTCTCTCTCTCTCTCTCTCTCTCTTTCTATCTATCTAAAACTTTAAACTCCCTTTTTCGAATATCAAACACTGGAATCGGCGATCTGGCGAAGAGTTATCGAAGTGAATTGAAGAAGGGAGGCAAGAGAGACAGATGGAGACAGCCAGAAAGAAAGAAAAAAGAGAGAGAGAGAGAAAGATAGAGAGAGAGAGAGCGGATTATATCGGGCAAGTATCGAAGGCATCGTCTCTCGTTTCGTGAGCTACGGCGGATAGTTACACCAGGAGGCGGCCCCAGGTACCTGCTAACAAACGATCCGTAGATGATTTAGCACATATTCTTTACTATGGTGCCTCACTTGCCCGTTCCGATCGCCTTTTATGTTCACCACCAACACCACCAACGCTAGGTATAACTATCACCACATATAGTCAGTAGGATGGACGTGCGGGGGTGGGGTGGGGTTGGGTGGGGTAGTGTGAGGGGAAGAGAAGGAGAGAAGGAGGAGGAAGGATGGGGGAGACACGGGTACTCGGGCAACGAAGCGTGATTGTTTTATAATTAAGCCGTTACCGGCCGATGCCATTGGATGGCATACACACGGGAGGCGACTCTCACGTGATTAATTGTTTTCGAATTGAAAATCTATCGCTCAAGTATACCGTCTTAATTTCATTCGGCTCGTCTAGGCCAAAGGCGTCATCGTCGTCGTCGTCATCGTCGTCGTCGTCGTTCAACCAGTCTTTGACGTATAAACCAAAAGCCAATCCATTTTGATTACGACCGAAGCTACTTTTCAAATCACGTTTGTATCCATTGAAGTAAAAGAAATAAAAAAAATGGAAGAAAAAGAAAAAGAGAGAAAACAAATATCTGTACGAAAAAGAAAGATAACGATGATGATGATGATGACGATGGTGATGATAATGATGATGATGATGATGATGATGATGGTGATGATGGTGATGACGATGACGACGACAGTGACGACGACGACGATGATGATGATGATGATGATGATGACTCGATAAAATGCAACTCTGTTATAAATATATTGAAAGAATTAGCCTCTTTTCCTTTTCTTATTAGAAATAAAAATTCATATACGTAAATAAACTCGACTTTCTAACTCGTAATACTCTTTTCATTCTCTATTTCTTTCTCTCTCTCTCTCTCTTTTTCTTTATATATATATATATATATATATATATATATATATATATATATATATCTTTCTTTCTTTTCCTCTTTCCTGTCCAGTGCGTCACCTTTGCTTCGAAATTCGGCGAGTCTCGAAAGCCGCGCCACATTTAACGGAGCAAATAGACGTTGGGCGTGCGGGCAAAAGGGTGCTGACTGAAAGGCAAACAGTTTAGCTGGAAACAATTGACTGCAGATTGAAGAGAGAGAAAGAGAGAAAGAAATAGAGAAAGAGAGAGAGAGAAAAAGAGAGAGAGAAAGAGAGAGAGAAAGAGAGTGGCAATGGTAGAACGACGACAGGGTGGTTTCTGAGGGGGTCGAAGGCGTGCGAGAGCGAACGCTCGCGATGGGTGGAGGTAGATGGTGAGCGGGTACGAAGGGCGAGGAAACGGTGGGAGTGAAGGTGGAG
>NC_060964.1:2351489-2358989 GCF_910589235.1 Vespa crabro
AAAGAAATTTGTATAGAATTAAATCGTAAATAATAAAAAAAAATTATCGGACATTATTATCGGAAGAAAAAAATTTCTTTCAACAATCTTTAGGTTATTTCATTATTTCTTTCCTTTTTTTTTTCTTTCCAACGATCGCGATTAATTTCTATTACGAAAGTATCGAATTTAGATACTATCGTTCCGAATTTATCGTACATAGATTCAAAAACAACATAAATTAAATAATTTCAATGATATTCCAAGTTAAACGATTTGAAATCGAATTTACAATTTAGAATCATTAATAGAAATTCGAAATGAGAATAGATTAAAAATATTCGATGCTACGTTATCTATTCCCTTCAGCCCTTCTCTGTCTGAGACACGATCTGTGAGTGTACATGTAAGGTAGTAAATCTCGTAGATCGAGTTCCTTCTTTTTTAAACGGTTAGCTCAATTCGTAGCAGTGATTGCACGACGCATAAATTACTTAACTACGTACACGGCCGATTATCGAGTGATCACAGGTATGCAATACGAATGTACATACGTATGTACGTACATATGTATGTATGTATGGATGTATGTAAAACATATCAACGTAATATTACATACTGGAAGAAGCTTACGTCTGAGACGGTCTTTTAAAACTCATGCTGTATTTTTCTTCTTCGTCCTCTCGATCGAGGCGATTAATCCTCTCGTCATTTATCTTCGGTGCTTCCACAAAAAAGGACCCCTTCGAGACTTGGACGTCATGTATACCGTGTCGCAATAACGTCGAGTAAATCAGGACGGGCTTCGTTATAACTTAACTACCGTTCGAAGCTCCAAACTCGAGACCTGTTGTATATATATATATATATATATATATATATATATATATATATATGCACAAACACACACACACACACATATATATATGTGTTTGAGAAAAAGAGAGAGAGAGGAGAGTGTATATGTAATACGTACATACGTAGATACTCTTGTACTTTCCACATGCTTTTTCAAAACGTTCCGCCAAGATATTCCACGAGGAATTCATCCTAACGAGCGCTCTAAACTCCAACGACCCTACGTGTTTCTTCATTAAAAAATAATTTCACGCTGGCTAGAAACGAACGGGGATCTTCTCCTTCTCTCTTCTCCTCCCTTTGAACCCCTCTCAACCCCGCCGCTCTCTTTCTCCCTCTCTCTCTCTCTCTATTTCGATGAAAGGAGAATGTTATAAAAAGAGTCGGATTAACCCTTTTGCCTGTTCATGCCAAATGATCCAGAAACATTTATGATAACGGTATAAATCGTGATATGTTATAATAAGAAACGATAACGAAAGAAATATGATAGACGCATGTTTATATATATAATAATTGGAATGTAAATAGAAGGGGGGAGAGAGAGAGAGATGGCATAGAAGGGTTAGAAAATTTCATATGTGACAAACATTTATTGGTATTATTTTCGATTCGGTAGATCCTTTACTAATTCCTTAGCCAATGTTGTTCTTAAAAGGCGATAAATCATTGTAGCCTTTCCTTCTATATTTTTTTGGACTTATTCCTCTTTATTATTATTTTCTTTTACTTTCTTTTCTTTTCCTTTTTTTTCTTTTTTCTCATATATGCCACTGGGAGAAGAGAGAACACTGATTGTGCCATACATAAAATTACGATAAATTCATGGGGTTTCGCGCGTTGTCATAACCCGGGGCGATCGATTGTTTCGAGGCGCCGATGGTACCTCCTAGCATCCTCGTATTTCTCTCTCTCTCTCTCTCTCTCTCTGTCCGTCCGTCCGTCTGTCTCTCTTTCTCTTCCCGTCTCTCTCTTTCTTCGTGGGTGGTACCTTTCGTACTGTCAACCCTAGTCACGTGTTCCGATCGTCTTTACGAATTATAATTATTTCTTTAAAATAATATAATTTATACACTAGTCAAGAGATGCTCATCGCAAATTTATAATTTACATTTCTCATAGAATATTGAAATTAAAAGGTGATAGTCATTGTTCAGACAACTCGATCACGTTGCAATTTATTTTCTATGAAATTGATTAATGTTCTTTCTCTAACCCCCCCGCCCCCCCCCTCTCTCTCTTTTTCTGATCAGGTGTTCTAAATACCACCTAACATAATATCTAATTTAAATTCGTATTCATATAACTTATATATACATATATACATACATACATACATTTATATATATGTATATATATATATATATATATATATATATATATATATAATATTGCGTTGATCAAGGTCGATGAATTAACTCGATAACGCTGATAAAGAAAATGATCGAGAATCGTATCGAGAATCGGAACGATGCCTTCCTTTTGCTAAAGATTCTACAAGATGAGCGTCGTTAGCGCAACACAATACTGTTTTGACGGTACAACAAAAGATAGCTAGGTGGTGGTGTGTTGGACCCCATGCACGAGACAAATGATCAAGAATCTCGAGAACAAATGACAGTGGTTGCCTAAACGTGAAACGTCGGTTTCTTTTGTGATCATTCTTACTCACCTTATTATCAGCGTACTCTTCGAAATTTTTCATATCCTCACGCGAAGAGACAAATTCATTCTATTTTCTCTACTTTTTCATTTCTTTTGACATATTCCATTCTCTCTCTCTCTCTCTCTCTCTCTCTCTCTCTCTCTCTCTCTCTCTCTTTCTCTCTTTCTTTCTTTCCTACTTTACGATTTTATTAAAACAAAAATAAAAAAAACATACGAGTATTTTCACGTGAATAGAAAAATGTCTAAAAAAATGAAAAAAGAAGAAAGGAAAAAAGGAAAATATTTCATGTATGTTTATATAAATTTGAACGACGTTTATTATATGTACATGTACCTATCCATATATACATATATGTATATATATATATATATATATATATATATATATATATATATATATACATATGTATGTAAAAATTTATATATGAAAAAGATTTTTCTCTATTTCTCGTCCTTCGTCTTTTAGTCGTCAAAGGAAAGTCGAAGATGTGAAATCTCAGTTGGATGTTGCGAGTCTCTCGGACGTCGGCACGTGAGAAGGAAGGCGCGTTCGTTCACTCGTTCACTTGCTGTAGAAGCACACACGTTTCTCTCTCTCTCTCTCTCTCTCTTTCTCTTTCTCTTTCTCTCTCTCTCTCTCTCTCTCTCTCTCTCTCTCTGGCAAGGGCAAATAAGCGTCAAATGAAGCGTGCTTAAAGATCAAACGAGCGAGCAAACACGAAACAAGTGACGGGGCGTTAACGTGTCCCCGTTGTAAAAACATCGCTGTTCTACTACCGCGTGTAATGCCGTGCTTTGCCTATGGGATTACCATTTGAACTAATCCACCCTCCTTCCTTATTCCCCTCCAACCCTCCCCCAATCCCATATCCAACATATCTTTCTCTTTCTATTTCTCTTTCTCTTTTTCTTTTGCATCGTTCTACAACGTGGGCGACCGTCAAGGAATACAAACATAGCTCAAAATCTAAACGGTCTGTGAGATGGAGAATGGGGGAAGAAAAGAGAGGGGTTCGTGACCTTGGCAATAATACGACAGCCCTAAAAAAGGAGAAAGAAAGAGAAAGAAAAGAAAAAGACAAAAAGATACGAGGAGAACAAGAGAAATAATAGTAATAATAATAATAATAATAATAATAATAATAATAATAATAATAATGATGATGATGATGATGATGATGATGATGATGATGATGATGATGATGATCATGGATAATGATAATGATAATGATAACAATCGCAATATAATAACCCACGAAATGATAAATTTCAATACTTTTGTAATATACATACGTATATATCTACGTATATACCTGTATGCATGTATAAAGATATCTATGTTATATATACGACTACAAAGTTATTCATTTAAAATAGAACATATGTGATTTTCAAACAATGACGTATTACTTCGACGTTCAAGCTAATAAATATACCAACACCGTTATCACGGAACTCGTATATAATCCTTTTAGTGTCATTGCACCGTTACGATATATATATATATATATATATATATATATATATATATATATATATATATATACATGTACATACGTTTCACGTTTGGTTTGGTTTAATTAAAATGACGAATTAGGATGATATACAATCGAGGGTATATCGTAATCGTGTACAAATGGATATCCCCTCGTAAACTTTACAATCGTATATCGATAGTTAAATTCTACTCGCATAATTAATGTTAATCGTATGCCAATCGGGTGACGATGATCTGGGGTGGTTGTCTGAGTTTGTGGTATCTTATCGAAGAATTTAGTTGCTGAGTCACCAAACAAACATGGCTGACCTGACTTCGTTTTAAAATAATGGTAGTAGTGATGGTGATGGTGGTGGTAGTAGCAGTGGTCAGATACACCAGTGCCATATTTGTAAAACAAAGAAGTTAAATCCGAACGAGAACTACAAGAAAGAAGAAAACTAAATTTACATAAATATGTGCGCTTTTTGTGGATTCATCCTTCGCACCCTCGCGCGAACTTCTTTTTCTCCCTTCCACCCATCCTCCCTCTCTCCCTCTCTTCTCTTCTTTTTTTTTCCCTCTCACGAATCGGTTCTCTTTTCCACTCGTGATTAACTTGTCACGAAACATTGTAGTCACGTCTCGGACTATTTATTAGCCGGATAAGGATCGACAATGCGCTCTAGCTCTCGCAAACGAATGAACGAACGAACGAACGAAGGAACTAACTAACTCACGACGTATCGTGGACTTCGACTTCGATTCGTGACGTCCCTTATTTTCTTTTATCGAGTTCGTCGAATCATTCCGTTACTCTACTCTCTTCCCTCCCATCGTCTCTCGATATTCTCAGTTCGCCTTTTCTATCCGTACAATCTCCGAGCAAATTTCTCCTCGAATATTTCCTCTTCTGTCGTCTCTCCATTCCCCCTACCTACCTATCTACCAACCTACCTATCCACCTACCTACCTATCTATCTACTCACCCTCAACACTCCCCTCCCCATAAACAATGAGCTTCAATGGCGAAGGATAATTTAAACGATGACTCTCGAGTCGGCTGCATTCAATTACTAAATAATTGACGGAGAGGGGGTGGCTCTTCGGAACACGAGGGGTGACTTCTGTCTTTTCTTTCGAGCTTACTTAGATGTATTCTGAGCGACGTTCTATCTTTTGTTCCTTCTTCTTTCCTCTCTCTCTCTCTCTCTCTTTCTCTCTCTCTCTCTCTATCTATCTATCTATCTATCTATCTATCTCTATCTTTCTCCCTCTCTCTCTGTCTCTTTATACACACACACACACACATACACATGAACACACACATATATATACATATGTATGTATGTATGTATTTCTCTCTCTCTCTCTCCATCTCTCTTACCGGGCCATTTCGCAAGCGAGGTGACGAGCGTGACTTATCTCCTTCGAATTATAATCCAATTTGCGATTATCGTCGTGCCATCGTCCCGTAGCCATGCGCTTGCCTTTGGGGCCCGCTGCGTCGTAGGACCAGATGGAACCAGCCAACTCTCCCGGTGGCTGGTTAGTAAGGCATAATTAACCGCGTGTCCGTGGCAACCTTACATATAGTCCACCTTTCGTTCCTTCGATCTTCGGGGAGGAAATCGCCGACGAAACATGGCTGACTATCTTGGACAATATACTTTTAAAATACGTCGTACTGCAACACACCGGTTATTAACTAGAATGTGTTGAAATATATATATATATATGGTAACACAGGACGAAACTTTCGAAAATGACGTTATCTACGTTAATACGTTCTTGTCATTACCCTATTTATCTAATACGCTATAGATAGTTCGGTCGATTAGTCACAATTTATTGCGATTTGCATTACACTTAATTAATATCTACATTACATTGATCTTTCACGTCGCGAGAACTAAAAAACCTGTATTTAAAAATTAATTTATAAAATTGATACGAAAAAATTATCTTTTCAATTAATCTTATAAAAATCTACGATGGTGTGTTATTAAATATTTCAAATAATTTTGTAACTCTAAAATTATATAAAAATAACAATTTAAATTTATAATGACGTTGAAGCTTATCAGTTACATACATACATACATACATATATACTTGCTTAAGTATATGCTTACGTACATGCTTACGTAGATGCTTACGTACATGCACACGTATTTTTGCAGTTGACCCAAGTATGCATTTCTTTTCCTTTTTTATTTTTTTTTTTTTTTTTAGACTTGATTATTATTAGAATGACGAATTGAGACCTCTTCGATACATATAACTACGAACTTCTAACATGTTTGTTAAATGAAAGGTGAAATCGACGTTATAACTATGTCTATTATTCGCTATCGGTATACGTAAGTATCTATGTAAGTAAGTGCGTATGTTCGAATCATTGCCCGTCATCGAGTTGCAGCACCGTTCACCAAGATGGCCGTCGTGTTCAATAGAAATTACTGTAGCGGTAAGGCAAGTATATGAAGTCGTTACTACCACACTATTCGAAACGACGACACGTTTGTGATAATCGATGCCACAAATTCCACGTACTTGTCATATTCGTCTACTTCGTTCTTTTTCTTCTTCTTCTTCTTCCTTTTCTTCTTCTTCTTCCTTTTCTTCTTCTTCTTCTTCTTCCTTTTCTTCTTCTTCTTCTTCTTCTTCTTCTTCTTCCTTGTTGGTAGCTTTAGACTTTATCCCCCCCCCAACCACTCCTCTCATCTGACTTTCGCGGATCGCGTCCGGCCTGCAAGAAATCCGTGGAATTCACAGTGCATGCATAGAATCACGAATGACACGCGACGTCAAAGCGGAAAGATATGCGATGTAACCAGCTAAGAACGACAGGTGGTACTACCTTTGGGAAGCTTTCCTGCTTCTCATCGCGAGAAATTGCCATGGGGTTTTGCTGTCGTATCGCCAGAGAAATTCACGATTCTCGAGGACATTCTTATTTTTATTATTATTATTATTATTATTATTATTATTATTATTATTATTATTATTATTATTATTATTATCATCTCTTCCACGACAAATCGCAGGTAGAATTTTCTATCCTATTATTTCTTCCACTACGCACATATATATATATTCGTGTATGTGTATATATATATATATATACACACATATATATATATATATATATATATATATATATATATGTATATACATACCTAAGTAAAATACGTACATACGTATGTTTAATTAAACAACACGTCGATTATTATCGACATACTTTTTACATTTAACGAGCTCTCGATAATCCCCGATTACCGACGCTCGTCATTTTCGTGAACGGCTGCACGCCTGTTAAAGCTCGAACTCGACGAAGAAATCGCCGTCTCATTCGTTCTCTTTCAAGGTGCACGCACGACGACGGACTTGGTAAAAGAGCGGGGATAGAGTGAGATAGAATGCCGAACCTCACTCTCTACCGAGTTTCGTTACACGATCATTATAATCTTTCCAACGAAGGTGCTTCTTCTTATACGTGCCTCGAATTATCGGAG
>NC_060964.1:2363989-2391489 GCF_910589235.1 Vespa crabro
TTCTCTTTTTCTTTTCATTCTTATTCTTTTCTTTTTCTTTTTCTTTTCTTTTTCTTTCTCTTTGTCAGCCCTTGCCCCCATCCCCAATCAATCCTCTCTCTCTCTCTCACCAACCCCCTGATTTCTCTTCCCCTTAGCATCGTCCTTTCGACTGTGATGGTCGATCGGATCGATCCGATCGATCCATTTATCGTCTCTCTAGAGACAGGACGATTCTTAGCACGATATTGACCCCAGGTGGTCGTGTCAACTACTTACTTACTTGACAAGAGCGTGCGCGTGGTCATATGCAAGAGGCAATTAATGCCTCTCCATTTCTATGTTACAAAGATGCCGTTGAAGGACGATATCGAGCTCCTTGTATCCTAAACTAACCACTCTCTCTCTCTCTCTCTCTCTCTCTCTCTCTCTCTCTCTCTCTCTCTCTCGCTCTCTCTCTCTCTCTCGCTCTCTCTCTCTCTCTCTCTCGCTCTATCTGTCTATCTATCTATCTATTTATCTATCTATTTATCTATTCATGTATCTAATTATCTTTCTCTTTTTCTATTTATTTTCTCCATCTATCTATCTATCCATCTATCTTACTTTTGGTCCCATCTCTTCGTCATTCTTCCGCTCATTAATTAGCACTGACGAACGATTCAAGTATGCTCGACGTATCGCCATAATATATATATATATATATATATATATATATATATATATATATATATAGTATGAAATTCTTAATACATAGTAAGCTATCTTCTTTGGTTTTCTTCATTGTACAAGTTTGAGAGAGTATGAAACATGAGAGAGGAGGAATGGGAGAAAGAGATAGAGATAGAGAGAGAGAGAGAGAGAGAGAGAGAGAGAGAGAGAGAAAGAGAGAGAGAAAGAGAGGAGTATGTAGGAAGTTATCACAGCAATTTATGCGCTCACCGTAAAGAAAATTTACTCGGAAGTCAGGATCGACTCCTTTGTGGTACATGTAATAAGTTTCTAACCGACGTCGAAGGGAAATTAAACTGTGACGCATATAATACATATTGTTTTGTATATCTGTATATATATATTCAATATATCTATACATATATATATACACACATATATACATACATAATATATATATATATATATATATATATATATATATATTTATTGTAGTATTATAGTAACATAGTATAGTATCATAGTATAGTATAATATTATCATTTTATTTATCTGTACAATATATTGAAGAGATAACGATAAGATCATTTTCAACGATCAGTCATCTCAATATAAAACTATCTTCGTTGTGGAAAACAAGTTGAGCCGAGACGAGACGAGCCGAGCCGAGTCGAATCGAGTCGAGACGAGTCGAGTCGAATCGTCGTCGCTTATTAAATTTGACACTTCAAGAACTCGGAACATTGAAAAGGGAAAAGGGGGACGGGGGTTGGGCCGGGGATTCTCGACGATAACATAGCTGACAACGTATCTCCCCGTTACTCCATCGATCCATTTGACAACCCCCTCTTCTCGTTGGACCGGGGGCATATTCTCGACAGCCTCGAGGGAATCGGTGGGTGGCTAAGGGGGAGGGGGCAAAGAAGGGAAAAGAGAGAAGAGGAGAAGAGGAGAGGAGAGGAAAGGGAGATTCGCTAATTTCACTCCGGACACGCGGATACGCGCGTCTCCGTGAAAATACTCAGACGATAAAATTGTCCTGAAGGCAAGCCGGATTCCCTTGGGTTGGCCGAGCATCTCCACTCGAGATGCAATCTTCGACTTTTTCTCTTTTCTCTTATACACTTACACTACTAGTCGAACGTCTTCCTCTTTCTCATCCTTTCGTCTTTCTTGCTCGTTCAACCGACGAAAACTACCTTGACGAAGTACCGTGAGACAACCTAAACACTGTTGCATCTATCGTATTTAAAACAACGAGAGAGAACACATTACTTACTTACTACTTACTTCTCGATCGAAAAAAGTTACGAATGAAATATCTTTTTTTTTCCTTTTTCATTTCTCTCTCTCTCTCTCTCTCTCTCTGTCTTTTTTTTTTGTTTTTTTACTTTTCACGTGATTTTCAATGGGAGTTTACATGGTACGATTTATATAATTTAATGAAATATTACGTAGAATTTTGCGACAAAATCGAAGATTCCGTGATGTTTGCGTGTCTGTGCGTGTGTATATATATATATATATATATATATATATATATATGTATATACACTCTTTTCTACGAGTATTCTCGAGATCGGTTAAAATTGGAAAGGTCTTCGCGTGGGTCAATTCATTGTTGAAGAGGCTATTCTTGACGCGAAATTGCCTGAAATTGGTTTACACGGGCACGTAGGACGGTACGTCAGAAATTGATTCGCCCCTACGTTCTGGCCCTTTTCGTACTTTCGGGACGGTGAATGCATTTAATTTTTCTTCGCGAATGCGTTTTATTCTCGTTTAGGGTCTCTCCTCGAGTGGTCAACCTTGTCGATCTTTAGAGAAAAAAACCTAAAGAAAGAAAGAAAGAAAGAAAGAAAGAAAGAAGAAAAAGAAATTTAAAAAAAACAAAAAAAAGAAACAACGTGATCGAAATGAGATAGTTATTGTAAAATTATTATTATTATTATCTTTTCTCGTCTTGAAGAACGAATTTATATAGTCTACATACACATACACACACACTCATACATACATACATACATATATATATTTTTATATTTATAAACGAAATATAGAAATGAAAGAAAAAAAAAGGAAAGAAACAAAAGGAAACTTTGGATGGGGGAGGGGGCGTAAGAGTTCTGAGTAATACCCTTAGTCCTCCTTTCTCGTCTCCGGATCGAATTATCGCGCGGAATGAGAAAAATTAATAAAATGGATCAACAACCGGCGCCGTGGGTTGTTCCGGTTGAGAAATTAGTTAAACGGATTCTTTCTCGTCGCGAAGAATCAACTCGGAGATTTTTTTCCTCGCTTCTCCTCGTTTGGTGCTCACATTAATCGAGTTATCCACGAACTGCTCTTGAACCATGGTTTTTCGATATGAAATATTCCCACATTAATAGACGCGCACGTTCGCGCACTTCGACAAAGTTTGTACAATTACAATAAAACTGTCTATCGAAGAAAACAAAAAAAAAAAAGGAAAAGAAAGGAAAAGAAAAAGAAAAAGAGAAAGGTAGAAAAAGAAAGAGAAGAGAAAAAGATAACGATGATTGGAACGATCCAATTTCGTAATTAACGTCGTCGATCTTCGATGGAAGAAAATTTTGATTCGTCGGCATGGTGACGTGCTATGACGATATTATTAAACCATCTCGACTGTGTTTAACCTGACCGGACTTTCAATGTATTATTACCTTTTGCCACTTCATAGAATGATCGGTCGAATGTCGAAGGAAAAAGAGAAGGACAAATGAATGAACGAACGAACGAACGAACGTAGAAATGAAGTAGAAAAGGAAAAGAGATTGAAAGAGAGAAAGAGTGTGTGTGTGTGTGTGTGTGTGTGTGAGAGAGGGAGAGAGAGAGAGAGGAGATAGAGATAGAAAGAAGACGACGACGAAGAGATGACAGGCTTCTATATCAAAACTGGTAGAGTGTATAACGAGGAACCGAGCTGCTCCCGGACCGCAACAAAAACGCCGCAAAGCGCTCGGAGCGGCTTAATTGCTTAATCAGACGTAGTAAATCTTGCGACAGAGGCATTTACGCGCGATATTATAAGACATAGCGCCGTCTCTCTTTCTCCTATCCGTGAACCATATCGAATTATTGTCTCTCAAATAAGTTACATACTCTGATCGTGTATATATATATATATACAAAATATATATATATATATATATATATATATATATATATATTGTATATATATATATACCTACTTAAGTACTCGAACGGCTCTCAATAAAACCTGGAATACACAATGGAGACCAGTTCGCTCCACGCCATTCTTGGCAGGCCACGGCTGCTATAGTTTTTATATCCTGCCACTCCGATAATAATACTCAACCGTTGCTAAAGGTTAATCACCTGACGGATAAAACGTTTTCATCGTTCGTTGCTCCCGCTCAAGTTTTTCTTTTTTTTCCTTTTTTTTTCTTTTTCTTTATTTTCTTTATTTCTCTCTTCTTTCTTTCCTTTTTTTTCTTTTTTTTTTCTGTTAATGTCTCATAAACAACCATTCTCTCGTGTGAGATCATTCATGATCAAAAGTACAAATTTCCAAGGAAAAATTCGAACGCGGCTAGTGTCGATTTCGTGTAAATCTCCGGTAACAAGATGCTCATTTGTGGGTTTCTCTCGTTAAGGAGAACACCCAGTACATTAAGGGATAGCCATAGCCGATGATGTAATGCAACACTGCAGTCCTGATCCTGATCCTTGAATGAGATGATGGTATCTCCGTCGTCCAGCACACGATACCTACTCGCAGTGCATATATACACACATGTACATACATACATAACACGTTGCTGTGTATTATTGTTAAGGAGATGGTATCGTGTGACCTTGGTAAATTCGTTCTCGTTCGGACATTACATCCTAAGACACCAACCAACAACCCTTCATACTTTTTTGTTTTCCTCTTATTATCATTTTGATAACTTCGACTTTCAAATGTATTGACGTACCTTTTAATATCCACGATAATACTTTCTTACGGCACTTGATTTTCTTCTTCTTCTTCTTCTTCTTCTTCTTCTTCTTCTTCTTCTTCTTCTTCCTTTCTTTTCTATTTTTTTTGTTTTCTTTTTCATCAACAAAATTTATCGAACGACCAACAATTTTAACATGGGCGCGAAACAGGACAATGGCAAAAGCAGCCGGGAGCGATGAAAACGTTACCCCTATCGCGAGCAATGATATCCCCCCGTAGTCGGTCAGTGGTGCATGAAACAGTTAAGCATCGACAATGTAAGCCAATCAAGGGGTGGGTATATAAGGGGTGTATCACAGAGCGGGACGCGGTAATCACTTGAAATTACGTTAAATTTAAATTTTTTACTCTCCTGCGCCTGGGGGGCTCTCTTTTTCTTTCTTTCTCTCTCTCTCTCTCTCTCTCTTTCTTTTTCTCTCTCATATCTTCATCATTTGATAATGTTAGTCCTGCCAAACGTTATAGTAAAGAAGATATACCGTTATATCCTTCTTCGAATTCTATTGATTTCGAACATCAAAAAAAAAAAAAGAAAAAAAAAAGAATAGTAGAAAAGAAAACGAAAGAATAAAAGAGAATACCTTTCAGTTGTGTCACACTTTTGATGTTTCTATGAACGTTAATTATCGTCGTTATCAAACGCGTCAATATTTATCTTGAAACAAGGTTATCCGACTGGTTCACCAATGTACAGAATTATTAGCAAAGGTATATTCTGATAGAAACTCCCGTTAGATTCCCTTTAGAATGAGCTGGCCAAAACCCCTTGGGGCTTTCTGGAATAGTATGGAGCAACAAAATAATAACGATGCTTTAAGGAGTATGAGAGAAAGAAGAGGGTGGTGTTGGAGATGATTGTAGTAGTGATGTTGGTAAAGGAAGTTGAAGGGGTGTAAGGAGATGTAAGGGGAGAGAGGAAGGAAGGAACGAAAGCGGTGGTCGCGAGTGGAAGGTAGTGGGGAGTTAGGGTGCAGCCAACGAAACACACACTGCGACTAAAAGGCTTACGGGGTAATTTGCGACGGCTTAAGGCCGACCCAATCTGATCCATCTCGCGTATATACGTGAAATCTTATACCCAGCAGAGCCGTACGATCTTCTTCTTCTTCGTCTTCTTCTTTGCTCTTGTGAAGACAAAAAAAAAGAAAAAGTAGCGAAAGGAGAAAAGAAACTTTAAAGTCGCGATAGAGAGAGAGAGAGAGAGAGAGAGAGAGAGAGAGAGAGAGAGAGAAAGAGAGAGAGAGAGAGAAGGAAGATGAAGAAACGGGAGTCTTTGAAAAACGATACAAAGTTGCCTCAATGGAACCTCCTCCTTTCCTTTTTCATTTCTTTTTCCTTCCTTTGCATCCTTTTTTTACTGTCCTCTCTCTCTCTCTCTCTTTCTCTCTCTCTCTTACTCTCTCTTTTGCTGTGTCTCTTTCTCTCTTTCTTTCTCGTTCGGCTTCCAACGTTCTGCGTCCTGAACACGAGACCAGCGGACTTTACGGGCTGTCGCGCAGAATTTGGCCAGTAAATTTTTTCCCTGAATATGCTTAATTGAGCATGCGTCGAGTTGGAGGAGGTTACCACGAGACTATCCCCTTTTTGCTTCCTCGTGGGTCTCCTTCGTCAACTTTACTATTACTCCTTAAGGTCATTTCGTATTAATCGACCAATCGAGTAGACGTGTATCCCATTTCCATCTCGAAATTTTATCGAATTTTCTTGTTTTTTTTCTTTCTTTCCTTCTTTCTTTCGTCTCACCTATGATATAAAATAAAATATATTTATACATATATATATATATGTATATGTATATGTATATGTATATGTATATGTATATGTAATTTCTAAAGGATCTGTGAAGGATCAAATTCATTCGTCTACGTAGCAAGTAAAAGAGAAAGACACAAAGAGGGCACGCAGACATATTTCAGCAGCGGAACTTAATTTACCCCGAAGTGTGCCACGAGACTCGAATCGATTCGAGGGCCCTCGAACCTCGAAGAGAGGCTCTAAGCGACGGCGCGTGCCTCAATCGGATGGCATTGAGGTTCCTCTCTTCTACTCCTCCATCTCTCTCTCTCTTTCTCTCTCTCTCTCTCTCTCACACCCTCGTACGATAATTGAGAGACGTCCGTTATAACACGAACTCTTAAATTTGTCCACTTTCGTGGTGAAAACGTCTCTGTCCTCGAATTCTTCGAAACTCGATCGATCCGTAATAATATTTGTATTGGACAGTCAAAGATATGGGAAAAGTACGATTCGAAAGAAAGTCGAATTTATTTTGTAGAAGGGAAGAACGTTACTCGAGTAGACTTTCGCAAATAAGATAAAGGAAAAAAGAGATAAAAAAAAAAGAAGAGAAAGAAAGAAAAAGAAAAGAAAGAAAGAAAGAAGAAAAAAACTAAAAAAGAAAAGGAGAAGGAGGAGGAGGAGGAGGAGAAAATTCGAACGGCGAATTCTCTGTTCATTCTTTCTCCGATTCCATCTTCTACGTCAACTTCGCGTCACAAAAAGAACCCTACGCGAACGTTTAGGACACGTTAAGAGGCTCTTCACGATGTTTGCCAGCAAACACCCTTCGTTCTCGCGTTGCCTCGATAGCGCCCTTTGCTACTTCTCTCTTATTCTCTCTCTCTCTCTCTCTCTCTCTCTCTCTCTCTCTCTCTTTCTATCTTATACTACGGGCACGAGAAGCCTAAGCATTCGTGTCCCTTTTACTCGCGCACAAACGGAGTCTGATTACATATTAATTATTTACCGAGCGATTTCTGATGTATGTATATATATATATATACATATATATATGTACACACGAACGTACGTATGTACGTAAGTATGTATGTACCGCCCAGCTTCAACGGGGACGGGTCATTAAATTAAATGAAACGCTGAATCCTCATTGTAAGAAGGAGCCGTGAGAGTTCGTGCCTCGAAATGTTCATTGAAATTCGAGCTGCCCTACGTGGAGCAGCACCAGCAGCACCAGCAGCAGCAGCAGTAACAGCTCACCTTCTTTCTCTTTCTCTTTCTCTCTCTCCCCCCTCTCTCTTCTCCCCTCCCCTCCTCTCTCTCTCTCTCTCTCTCTCTCTCTCTCTCTCTCTCTCTCTATCTGTCTGTCTGTCTCTTCCTCTCAGTCTTTCTTCTCCTTCTTCCACACGCGAGAATGATTTTCCACTTACCTACCTACCTACCTACCTACCTACTACTACTATTACTATTACTACTACTACTATTACTATTACTACTACTACTACTATTACTACCATTACTACTACTACTACTACTACATTCACGGTAACGTAGTAATCCCTTGGAATTTAGCTCTCTAACAAGCACGTATTTCCTTCGCCAGACGTTTCCCATCAGTTTACTCGTCTTTAACGTCGAACTATCGAACGTTCAAACAAACTCGCTAAAACCACGTTGTAGCTTATACGGTGGTCGAGTAATTACATCCAGGTAGGTAATTGAGTTTTCCAATCGTTAGTTCGCCGATTTGATAAGTTTGTCGGTTACCATCAGATACACTGTTACCGGGAAAGGATACGAAAAGATCGAGGGTGGTTAAAAGGGGGAGGGGGTTGGAGGAGATTGAGGACAGAGGTGGCGGCGGTTGCGGCAGTGAAACAAAAAAAAAAAAAGAAAAAAGAAAAAAACGAGAAACGATTATCCTTTTTCTCATCACGCTTCGATGATATCTACAAGTTCATTTTTACCTACACGATTATTTTCTCAACCTGTATTTCCATTTCGTAGATGTTCGCGGTGATCGATCAGGCGAAAATAATTGATTGTATTTCCTTTTTCTTTTTCTTTTTTCTCCTTCCTTTTTTTTCCTTTTCTTTCAAATTCTCTTCTAGTTTGAAAGTCTGAAACAACGGGATTAGGACTTTGCTCTTTTACTTCTCTCTCTCTCTCCCTCTCTCTCTCCCTCTCCCTCTCTCTCTCTCTCTCTCTCTCTCGCTCCTTCTCTCTTTCTCGCTTATACGTATGTATATCCATATACATCAACCGTCGAAGGTCGGGACCAAGAAGGATTTAATTTTCGAAGATTTTTCCCACGGACTGGCCGGCACATACACATAGGTGGGCCCTTTTTCGAGTATCTGGGCAAACACACTCGAAACCGTCTATGCTGCTCTTGTAGGAAAAATGTTTGTCGTCCCTAGTCAATGACCATTGCCTTCCTCATGGACAAGAAAGAAAATGTCGTATGACATGTCCTTCGTTTTTTCTTTGTTTCTTTCTTTCTTTCTTTCTTTACTTCCTTCCTTTCCATCCCTTCTTTCTTGTCCATCCTTTCCCTTTACTTTATCTTTCTTTTCTTATGTTAAATAATGTTAAAAATTATTTCTCATTTATCCACGGGTAAACGAATCTTAACTGAAAATCGAACAGTATGACTGAACACAAATTAATCTGAAAATATTCGTCACGTGAAACCATCGATTAAAATAGTTTAAAATTTTAATTAATATCTCGATTCTTGATAATACACGTGTAGTTCGAGATAAGAAATAATATGATAAAAAAAAAAAAGAAGAAAAAAAGATTTCTACGAAGAGATATGCATGTGTATGTGTATTGATGGGTGGGTGGGTGGAGATGTGGTGGGATGGTATCGGTTTTCGGTTTAAAAATCTTGACAAACATATTGAAAGTTGTCGGAACAAGTGAAAGATACTCTCCCTCACCCTCTTTCACTCTCTCTCTCTCTCTCTCCTTCTCTCTTTATCCCTCTTTAGCAAACATTTGCCTGAATTCTCAGGGCTCTTGTCGTTGCAAATGGCCGTCGTCCTCGGACAGCGGAGGTGAATCGTCCGGTTAACTCGAACAAGCTTCTTATCTTCGAGCGTCTTTCCAGCCGGATATAAAATGTTGCGAATTCACGTACTGGTCGTTTACTGTGTTCACTACAACGTGTTAAAGTACTTACTTCTTTTCTTCTTCTTCTTCTTTTTTTTTATTTCTTCTCTCTCACTCTCTCTTTCTCACTATCTTCTTTTCTTACACGAACGAACTTCTTTGTAACGTGCTTACGCGCTTTATCCGTCCGATGCATCGTCGAAACGCACAATCGCGATAAAGTAGACCGCGTGCGAGCCACGATTCGTCTCGCTACTTCCGCTCGTTCGTTTCTTGCTAAAGTTAAAACGACGCGATCTTGAAAAGCTAACTTATAACCTTTCCCCGGTAAATAGGATACATAGAAAAACTATGATAGAGAAAATTTTAACGTTCGTAAAGTTTCCAATCTAAGTTAAGTAGAAAGATACTCATTGGGTGAGTACCTCTTTACTTGCTCATTTAACCAGTTTGACCTAAGAGAAATCTGGCATTGATAATTCGAAGGGTAGCGGCTTTTCGTTTCGAGAGTGAGACAAAAGCTAAAAGAGAAATAGAGAGAGAGAGAAAGACAGAAAGAAAAAGAGAGAAAGAATGAGAGAATGAAAAAAAGAGAAAGAGAGAGTAAAGACAGGGCTGTGAGGGCGAAGAAAGAACTGAGCATCGGGGGTCGACTCGAGCAAGTAGGCCCGTATCGTTTTAACGTCTCTATTAGCGGCTATTAAAAATGAGCTAGCGACGAAAAAAGCAGTGAAACGAGTGGGTCGGGGATGACAAGGAGAGAAAAAGAGAGAGAAAAAGAAAGAGAGAGAGAGAGAGAGAAAAAGAGAGAGTGAGTGAGTGGGTCCTGCCTAGCTCGAAAATCGCGGGGCCTCTGTTCACATGCCGTCTCCTCCTCGTACCGATATCCAGTTACCTTTTGTCAGAGCCTTCGTCGTGGCTCAGATTCTCGAACGATATGTACCCCATTGTGTGTACCGGGTATTTAGCATGGCACGGGGTTGGTCCAAAAAATCGAGCGAACGAGAAAGAGAGAGAGAGAGAGAAAAAGAGAAAGAGAGAGGAGAGGAGAGTAGACCGTGGCTCGTACCACGCACAAAATCCACGGTATCCCCTGACACACGGGGTAGATTCTGTTAAAATGATATCCCCCGTCACTCTTCTTTGAGGTCCTTTCCAGACAGGATTCTCGATCGAGATATAACTATGAAATCGATCGTTTTCCCCCCTTTTTTTCCCTTTTTCTTTTTCATTTTTACTTTTTACTTTTTACTTTCTTTTTCCTTTTTTTTCCCCCTCCTCTTACCTTCCTTCTTCGCTAGATCGATGAAAGATTATGGACACGAATATGTGTTCAATAAAAAAAAAAAAAGAAAAAAAAAGAAAGAAGAGAGAGAGGGAGAGAGAGAGAGAGAGAGAAAAAGAAAGAAAGAAAGGTGAAAAAAAATCAAGAAAAATCGTTGAAAAATAAATATAATCGTAGCGAGAAGAGACAGAGTCAATAGATCAACTCGTGGATACTATCGACACAAACGAAATTCTCGATTCGCGATAAGTTTAAAAAAAAAAAAAAGGAAAAAGAAAAGAAAAAAGATCGTCGTCGATTCGAGCGAGCATCATTCCGCGCGTAATTACAGCAGCCTCGGTCACGGCTCCGACCCTTTCTTTCTTTCTTTCTTCCTTTATCTCTCTCTCTCCCTCTCTCTCTCTCTCTCATCGTCATCGTCGTTCGTGCATAATACTTTATAATATACGAGGGATTTCAAAAATGACTCGTCATGCGGCGTAAATACTTAACGGCAGGGCGCATCCTCATCGGTCTCTGTAGTCTCTCTCTCTCTCTCTCTTTCTCTTTTTCTCTCTTTCTCTCTCTCTCTCTCTCTCTCTCTCTCTCTCTCTCTATCTATCTATCTCTCCTCTTTCTTTCTCACTCTCTCATGACTGCACCTGATACTTTCCCCCTCTCTTTCCTGGCTTGATGAATTTCTTTTTTAATCAGCCAAACCCGTGGACGGCAAAGGCAAAAGGATGGATCTCCGTCACCTGTGCTCCTCCTTTCTTTCCTTTTTCATATAAACTTTTTATAAGGTTTTGCGATTCGCAACGCGAATCTCAAAAAAGAGGAGGCGGAGGAGGAGAAGGAGAAGAAGGAGGAGGAGAAGGAGGAGGAGGAGAAGGAGGAGGAGGAACTTGTACTACACGCGCGTCCCAGAAAGTGAACCAAATGTGCCTTGGAGTTTTATATCAAACGACGAGTGAAGAGTTAAAGGGGAAGAAGAGAGCGGATATATAAGCGTAAGAAAGGAAAGGAAAGAAAAGAAAAAAATAAAAAAAACGAAAGAGAAAAAAAGAAAAGAGAGAAAAAAGGAGCAAAGAAAGAAGAAAAAATAAAAAAGAAAAATAAAAAAAAAGAAGAAGAAAAAAGAAAAAGAAAGAGGAGAAAGGGAGGGAAAGGCGAGTATAAAATCGCATGGAAATAATTCCGCGAGTATAGATCGTTAAAGGGAGAGAGTGCCTCCAAAGGCACTTCGTCTTTTTTAAAAGACGAAACGCTCGAAACGAAACGTTTCACGAACGATCGATTCGCGACGATTCACGCGAGTTTCGAGAGTAATTAATCGTACGTCGACCTACCGCCCATCTCCATTGGTATTTCTAATGTATTATACGTACGTGTGATGCGTACGTGTGTGTAAAAAGAGAGAGAGAGAGAGAGAGAGTGAGAGACAGGTAAAGAATAAACGAGAGACGAGAATAATGAGCGCGGTGATTCGGTATTAAAAGATCAGAGTAACGTAATACCTGGCCTCTTCCAGTCTGCTCTTTCTCGTTACACCAGCATCCTCAATCCCCCATACCATTCTGTTTTCTTTACTTTTTTCTTCTTTTTTTCTTTTTTTTTTTTTTTTTATTTATTTATTTCTTTTTTTTTTTTGTTTTGTTTTCTCTCGAATAAAAATCGACATCTAAAGCTCGTCGTGCCTCCGCACTTTCGGTCGGGCTGGGGCACGTCAAAGCCTCTTCGGTACTTGAATGGAGGCAAAGCGATCAGCTGAAACAAAACGGGTGAGGGTTTGCCTCGCGCGCATAATAAGTCGTGCCGCTCGTGCGGGTGTCTTATGAAAGGAATAAGGAACAAGACAAAGAGGAGCGGTTCCTGGGCATAATTAAAACGCGTCGACTGTCTTGTACTCGAAGAAAAAGAAACGAGAAAAGGATAGAGAGAAAGAGAGATAGATAGAGAGAAAGAGAGAGAGAGAGAGAGAGAGAGAGAGAGAGAGAGAGAGAGAGAGAGAGAGAGAGAGAGAGGTAATACGTGTGCGGGTTCGATTACCGTGTCCAAACGTGTTCCAAACAGGTCCACTTGAGAGTTGTTCACCTCGAATTATATCTCACTATCTCGAATCCTTTTTTTCCTTATTCTTTCTACAATGTCCAATAAAGAAATTGTATTAATTTTACGTATGCTAACTTAATTGTATATCTATGTAATTACGTATCTACGTACGTACATAATTTCAAATAGTGATATGTATAATAATTATCTTCTCGATTAAAATATCTTTCCCATTTTATTTCTTATTAGAGACAGAAATAAATTTTTCATAGATTGTGGATAGATTTCTAACGAATTTCAATTGAATCGAATCGAATCGAATTGAATCGAATCGCAGAGAAGTGTTAAGTGAAATATACGAGGAGTCTTTTCTGAGGAAAGAATCGACTCCAGGATCTGTGGAGGTGTTACCGTGGTAACAGTACGAGGTTCAGACTCGATTAGCAACGAAAATACGGTAGGATCTTGGGAGGTCTGTCGGTTGAATCGATCTGGAGTTCGAGGGGCTTTTAAGGGGACCCGCAAGGTCTCATTGTCTTTGAAGTAGCAAAGGATTCTCTTCATCGTAGACAATAGCTCAGACCATCGACCTTACCTTCGTTTCTTACCTTTCGAAACGTCAAAATCGTCTTGATATCGAAAGTACTTTTGTCTTCTATTTTGGCGGGCGAAAAGGAGGAGAAAGAGAGCAAAAAAAAAAGAAAAAGAAAAAGTAATAAAGCAAAGGAATTTAAAGGAATTGCTATTTTACGATTGAACAATAAAAATAAAGCTTACAATTTTTATGTCCCCGTTAATGTTCTAAAACCTCACGCAATTATTGAATATAAATATTTTGAATAGTTAAAACATTATTGTATCAAATTTATGTGCGGCTATTCAAAATGCGTAAATAATCATCGTGTGCGGTAAAAATTATATCCAACAGAAAAATAACACTTTCCTGTCGGCGAGTGTGAGGATTAAGATCTCTGATGTGGAAAGTTATTCGTCATTTCTGTCGTCCGGAAGATGCGTCGCGTGGGAAGTCTCGCCGAGAGTTTCTATATCTATTCCTAATCTCTTGAGTAATGAGGTGGATCCCTTCTTTTCTCTGTCTTGTTCATTCTCTCTCTTTCTCTTTCTCTTTTTCTCTCTCTCTCTCTCCTCTCTCTCTCTCTCTTTCTCTTTCTCTCTTTCTCTCTAAAGTAGCGAACACGACTCAAGAATCATCGTTACTCTCCCGTGAATCCTTGCTCACCTGGGAAGGATGAACCCACTCATTAATTACGCGTGCGCTCCGGTGTGATGACTGGAAACAAAAGCGTTTTCACTAAGGTGCACATACATGCAACTATGGTATAAGAGCGAGGAACATGGGGAACGATTAAAATTCCCCACGATGATCTTACACCTACGCATCTTCTCTATCTACGGCTGATCAGGTTCGAGAGTTCGTACTGCCGATGAACTTCGTTAACCTTTTCGTTCGTCGTATGTATGTATGTTCATCGGAGTAACAGATCCACGTTAACGATGATCAAAAAAAAAAAATAAATAAATAAAAAAAACAAAGAAAAAAACTCTATATGTTGTCGCATACATTTCTAATACTCATTTTATAATAAACGAGTAGGTTTTTTTCTTTATAAAAAAAATAAATTTCTCTTCGATATGATTAATGACGATCAATTACAATGAAAAATTGTTATCAAAAGTAAGAATATATTTAAATATTTTTAATTTTTTGTCTTAGAATGCAGCAACAATCGGGCCCAGGCAACGGAAACGCACGGCGTGCATTGAGTCCAGGACCAGGTGGTAGTGATTCCGAGGATTCTGATATTTCCCTTGGAGGAACATCGCCACCATCACCAAGTTCCTCTCCTCCTCCTACTCATCAACCTTCTCCTGTACCATTGGGCCCACTCGGTCCACTTCCACCGCCCTCCCTTAACTTCCGTTTCGATCCGACTCAGTCACAATTCCGATTTGGTCACGCGACGGCCTTCAAATTCCCGCCGACTGGTTTCCGGTTTGGTCCGCATAGTCCACAGCATAATCATCCGAACATCGCAGGTGGAGGGATTTTTAGGTTGACCGAAAGTAGTCCCTTTCAGGCTGTTGGACCTAGAGGTGACCTTGGATCCAGGTAAAAATCAACTTCTCCCGTCCCCTTCTACGCCACAAAACAAATTATATCGCTTGTTAACACGATAAAAGCGGGATCGATTTATTGCTTTGCGAAACAACATTTTTATCCTACGTTTGCAGATTACCAGATCCACTTGGGCTACCACCGCCAAGGCTACACCCTCATGATGGACTGTTACATCATCCACATCCACAACATCCTTTACCCGAGGGAATATCTAGGATATCTGAGGGCTCCCGGCTATCCGATGGACTCTCAGAGGCTCACAGTCCACCACTAATGGCAACGAATCTGTCGGTGACGGGTCCTTTGAGAGTGGCCGTGCCTAGTCCACACACGCCATCCTCCAGAGGCAGTCCATCCTCGAATCAGCAGACTCCTCAGGGGCAGGCTCAAGGTCAAGGCTTGATAAGGGTCGCCACTCCTCCACCTAATCCAAAACCTCCGCAAATTCACAGGCCGTTCTCGCCGGCGTGATACGACAGGTCGGCCGAGAACGAAGAGATCATTTCGGAAAATGTGGAAGACGATCGTTCTTCGATATCGAGGTACGAATCGAGTATTGGCGAAGACATTCAGCAAAGACATTTCGAGATCTTGTGAGAATCGATTCGTCAAAAGGATCAAAGTGAACTCCCGAACAAACGAAATCTCTTTCGAGAATAGTGACCGGCCGATAAAGGGGGGACACGGAACGGGCTAGAGGGGAACGAGAGTTGAGGGGTATGGGAGAAAGAAATGAATATTTGTGAATTAGGAAGAAACTTTGCCGGGCGGGAGATTCAAACACAAAAACGAGTGAGAACGAACCGATTCTCTCGCGCGAGCTTTCGAAAGGTTTCCGAAGGAGCCTTACGATGAAAATGGGGGGGAAGGCCGTTGTGCGAGTCGATTGATTTGCGAAAGACTATTAACGATGTGAGTGTTATAATTTTAGAACGAACAATTGGGATCGTGTTGAATCGATCGCACAAAAAGAAACGAGTGCAATATCTCGATTTCGATTGAGATGGGACGGGTGGGATGAAGAAGAGGAAGCGAGATAGAAGGAGGAGTAGGAGGAGGAGGAGAAGGAGAGAGAAATATACGATTGATATATAATTAGATTATATATCGTTGTGTGTACATAATTGATAATTAATGATTTCGTCGAAACTTCTTACGAACGATTTGTTTTCACAATTAACGATTGTTTCCATTTTAATAAAAATAGGAAACTTTCTATTTTTGTGTAACATTAATCCTGAGTGAAAGAAGTTACGCGGCTTGTAAATAGCGTCCGAAAAAGATCGATAGATCAGTCGATCAAGTGTATGACATATTATATATATATGTATATATATATATATATATATATATATATATGTACATATACATATACACCCACACATATATTTCAAATATTAGAACGTTCTTCTTTTTGCACGACGTCATATTCCTCTCAATGATACGAGCGACGTCACTCGATGGAAATCAAACTTGCGAACTAATTTTGAAAAAAAAACAAAAAAAAACAAGAAAAGAAGAAAAAAAAACTAAACAAACATTAACTTTCAACTTTGTATGTTTTGCGATTAGCTCGTCCGATCGTCTGCGTATACTTGACGCAACTCTAACGTTACCCTTTCCTTACTAAAGATAACTATAGTCGCTCAATGTTAAACATTCGCTGTATACTAAGGGTGATTATAGTCCTAATCGATATAATTTTAATTGAATTAATAAATTGAGATATACTTATTTACAATATAGTTCGACCTATATTAATTTCATTGATTTAACCGTTTTAATAAGATATCTATTAATAATTTTTATATTAATGACGAAGAAACAACGGATTTTATTATTATTATTATATTAATCCTATATAATCGCGATTCAACTTGTTTTCCCCGATTCAGCGATACCGTAATGGCGGCCACTTCCATCGTAACGAAAGGGTTAACGCGGTGAAAAGATTTTTCAAAGACTAACTCGAAACCGCATAATGCCATACGCCGTTACTCTGAAAAGGAGAAAGCAAAACGCTCGTGGAAAATTGAGACGTCGGACAAACTAATTTACGCTCCCTCGGCGATTACCCCGTTCACCCCTGCTCCCCCTCCCACCATACCTTGTTAGACTAAGTAGAAACTAGCGACTTGTAAATTCATTAATTGATCCGGTCTTTGAAGGTATGCTACATTGAAAGTAAAACTTCAACTTGCTCGAATTTTGTCAAGGATTAAAGAAGTCCAATCGATCTTATTATGCGAGATACGACAAAACGTTAAAAGCGATGATATTGATAATAAAAACGAAGATAGAAACCTGCGACCAAGTTCGCCAGATCCTTTTCTCTTTGTAGATAGTCTCAATAGTAAAATTCTTGTATAATCGGTCCTATAAATATGAACATAATACGGTCTACATGCTGTATAAGTATGTTACGTAAAGATTATTAACGCGAAATTATAAACAGATATAAATATATCAGTAAAAGTGCAGCATTATTATTAAATATTATTATTATCATTATATTATTATTATTATTATTATTATTATTATTATTATTATTATTATTATTATTCTATTCCTCATTATTACATTATTCTTTATTATTATTATTATTATTATTATTATTATTATTATTATTATTATTATTATTATATTATTCTTATTAAAATTATTATATATTATTATTTGCCCCTGTAAATACAATTCACGCGAAAATATATCAACAGATTATTATGACATTAATTACGAGTACTTTCTATGCCTATCATATCTTCTCGAATTCCGAGCCTCATCCAGACTGTTCTCGTTCCTCGTACTTTCGACCCACGAAAAGAAAATAAGCCCTTTCGGCAAAATGACGTCATTAATATGACCCAACGCACATTTAACAACTTAATCCCCAAAAGAAAAAAAAAACGAAAAAAAAAAACCAAGGAAAAATTTCACTTTGATTACTATCGTTATTTCAAGTTAAACGCAAAAAATAATCGACTGAAAGAGATATAGAAAAGAGATGAAAGACGAAGAAATGAAGTTATCGGCACAACGATGGAATCGAAAGTAAGATATACATATATATATATCTTACTATATATATATATATACATAAAGAGAGAGATAGAGAGAAAGAGATAGAAAGAGATAGAAAAAGAGTGAACGTCGTTGCGCGATAACGTAGCGTGGGCGGGTGTCGCTGACAAAATGGACCAATCATGTGGCTTGCTCGCCTGTAACCGATCCCGTAGGTACACCAGGAACTAGGAACATCGACCAAGGCTCTCCCGAAAAGCCGATATGCCCAGAGCGCACGCCTAAGCGCGTCCTGATCGTCGACTCCACCCTACACGATGCCTTCACATGAGCTACTGCTTCCTTTCTACTTTACTCCATGACTATATTTCTTTTTCTCTCCCTCTTTCTCTTTCTCTTTCCTTTTTCCCTTTCTCTCTCTCTCTCTTTCTCTGTCTGTCTCTACCTTTTCTATCCCCTCCCTATCACCCTTCTTTCCTTCCCTTCTCTCTCTCTCTCTCTCTCTTTCTCTCTCTCTCTTTCTTTCTTTCGCAGAAAGTTCTCAACAGCTGAGTGGATTCTTGGTTCGAAGATGGAGTCGAGTAGTACGAAGACATTTTCCTGTAAGAATCTTTACTATTCTTTTTCTCAACATATTGTCATACTTCAAACATTTAATTCGTTTATATGTAATGTACATATATTTTTATGTACAACGAACGTCAACATATTCACTTTTATATATTTTTCCTATTCTTTTTTTTGGAGGATCTCTCTCTCTCTCTCTCTCTCTCTCTCTCTCTTTCTTTCCCTGTTAGATACTTCTTAATATATCGTTATACATCAAATTGTTATATCTTACTATGTACCCCGAATATTCAGCTCATGTATATGTAACATAGATACACATACGCATTCACTCACACACACACACATATATGTAAAATAGTGAATGTCGTAACATAATTCATTTTTATATACTATATTATTATTCTATAACTTTCATATTATTCTATATCTCAAACTAGTGTCCGACCATTGAAAAAGATATAAATGGATATACATATGTATGTTGAAAACGGACGAACGATTAACGACGATTACACCGGAAATAAGAATGCTAGTAGTTATTTCTCCTAATACATTATATATCGCTGTAACGCGGTATAAACATCAGATATAGTGTGATTTAGTAACAGAGGCGAAAATGAACGGACCGTTACATAAGCATGAGCGTGCTGCACGAACAATACTAGTTTCGACGCATACGCCTGCAGGAATTTTGTGGTCGAGAATGAAAGGATGGATGTCGCGATTATCGATAGGCATCGGGTACCGTGTACCGTTTTCAAGGTATTATGTTCTCTCTCTCTCTCTCTCTCTCTCTCTCTCTCACTCTCTCTCTTTCTCTTTCTCTTTCTCTTTCTCTTTCTCTTTCTATCTCTAACTCCATCTTTTTTCAGCTACCTTCTACTTCCTCCCCCATCGCCCCTTTCCCCACATCATCGTCGTTCGACGCCACGGTCACCGTCTTGCCGCTCGTGTTTTGACAGTTGCTGCTCTGACACCTCTGGCACATTCATTAGAAAGTGGTTCTCATTTGTGTTCATGTACAATATGAAGAAATAAAATGAAATGAAATGAGACACTGATGACAAAATGAAATTTCGATTAAACGACATATATACATATATATATATATATATATATATATATATATATATATATGTTTTATTGCAATGAATATGCTTTTTTAATTGGATATAATCGACGATTAAGAGATTATCAATATAGTCTTAAGATATTATTTTTAAATCTCTTCTAGGTAAATTACATATACAACTATAAATTATATTACATCGTATAACATATACCTAAATGATAATAGAAATTAAATATGATGATATATGTAATCGGCGATAGAACTTACAATTAGTTATTTATACGAGCGCGTTGATAGGAGGATTCCCTCGATTGAGAACTCCTGAGGGAACTACAGCTGTCCGGATTTAGATGTTTAGGATAATGCAGTGTGGCCGGGGCCTTACAACAAAATAATGTAGTCCATTCTGAATAGCGGAGAGTTGGAACGGGAAAGAGAGGGAGGGAAAGAGAGAGAGAGAGAGAGAAAAGGAGATAGGCGTCGCTACGCATGAACCTAGAAACAGGGTAAAGCTGGAGAAGAGAGGGTGATCAGTGAGATAGATAGAGATAGAGATAGATATAGAGATAAAGAGAAAAATAGAGAGAGAGAAAGAGAGAGAGAGAGAGAGAGAGAGAGAGAGAGAGAGAAAGAGAGATGGCTCGGGAAGAGAGTAGCGACGAAGTAACCATTTCTCTAGTGGTTATTTGTAGACAGATTCGACACTTCGACAATACCGTGAAAATAATAATGGGGGCCTATGTAGGGGAGCCACTATGGGAGGCCTTAGTGAGATTACGATGCCTACCAGGTATTTGTTGTAGGTCTTAGGTCGGCACTGGGGTGCCATGGAGAGGCGTGAAAGTGATTGTAAATCTTCCTAGGATCTTTTTAAAATCGCTACACGCCATTGTTGCGGTAAGAAGTTTTTGAGGATTTCCCTCCGCTCTCTTCGTTCCAACGGACTCACCCCTCACGTTCCGACACCTAGCTCCTTCTTCCGGCCCCAGTCGAAGGATCATGGGCTCTTGGATGCTCAAGGGTGCGAGAACAAGTCGAGGAAAAGGAAAAGGAAAAAAAAAATTTGAATGAATGAACGAACGAACGAACGAACGAACGAATGAATGAATAAATGAATGAATGAATGAATGAAGAGGGAAAACTAAATATCTTTCAAAAAGGAAAACATTAAAAGTAAACAATGTATTTTTTGGAAAACAATAATCAAAGATAAACGAGGAATTTAATTTATTAAGTTCGATCGATTAATTATTATCGATACGATTGATCCAATAGTTCATGGACCGTATGGGAAACATAAATCATGACTATTATTTCTCCACCAAATACCTTGTGTAATTATGATATTTGGTAAGGAGGCAAAGTAAAACTCGATTAATGTATCCATATAATACATAATTATCTCGTTGTATGACATAAGCAATATGTACATATGTATATAGGTAAATATATCGAAACGAAATCATACGTAATAACGATCATTCGTTTTTCCAATGAGAATGAAATTGAAGTTTGTCGTTGAAGTTTCCTGTTCCAAAACGATGCTATAAAATCGTCCTGTGAATGACGGAATTTGAAAAACGACGTCTCCTCTTTCACCCTCCCCCTTTCCCTCCACCCCCTCCCCACCTAAATCTGAGTTCGCACGGAGTTAATGAAAGGTTTGATATAACTTGCCATTCTTTGATATAATGCGACACCGGCGTACATTTAATTCAAGTATATACCACGTGCATGGAATTTCAATGGGGGTGTGTCGCAATACGTCGTTGTAACCCTAGGATCCCTTCGATTCACGGGGTCCGAACTAACTTCATGGGAAAAACAAAATGTTTTACTAGCTGCTCTTGGAAAACACTCTCTCTCTCTCTCTCTCTCTCTCTCTCTCTCTCTCTCTCTCTCTCTCTCTCTCTCTCTCTCTCTCTCTCTCTCTCTCTCTCTCTCTTTCTCTCTGTTTTGTCATTTCACGTATTCGCAAACGTTTGTGCTACGAATCACGCACGAGTCGACAAATAAAGCATAAATGATTGTGTTAGAAATTTTCTATGATTTATTTTTTTCTCGTATTTTGTGATTCATAACGAAAAAAAAAGAAACAAAAAAAAAAGAAAGAAAAGAAAAAATAAATAAATAAATAAAAACGAAAAAAGAAAATCTCAATGAAAAATAGATACATATATTTATAACATATAAATTTGTACGGACTATAAAAAATAATGCTTTTTTTTCTCTCTCTCTCTCTCTTTTTTTTCTCTTTTTCATTTCCATAAAAATCGAATGAAACCATCCAAAATTTTCTTACAACTTTTCTACATAGTAAAAATCCCATACACGGTAGTACTTCATACTATCCAGAGAATCGGTATACACGGATATGTCAGGCGTCAATGCCCTTACGAGGTATTAAGCCGCTTAGTACCACAGGGTTTATATTGCGCTCGATGGAGAGTATATCCTAACTCCGTAGAACTTATACGGGAACCCATACTCCGCTTACCATGCATTATTTTACTCCCATCTCCTGTCTATCTATAGTACTATCATCCCTATATACTTCAAATTCGTTAATCTAAAGCTAAAACAAAATTCATTACGAGAGATATTTCTTTGGATTTAAAAAAATAAAAAGGAATAATAATAATAATAATAATAATAATAATAATAATAATAATAATAATAATAATAATAATAATAATAATAATAATAATAATAATAATTAATTAATTAATTAATAATCGCATAGAAAACAAATATATATAGAATACGTCGATAAGAAAATCCTTAAACTTAATATCTCTTTCTTCTTTTTCATTAGCAAAGAAGACGTCGCGAAAGAAGAAAGTTTCTGAGTAGGTATTACGCAAAACTGTATCGGCTTTTCCGTGTTTTGATTTCGTCAGGGGTGCTAGAGGGGAGGTATACGATCGAATGAAAGAGAGAGGTAGAAAAGGAGAGAGACAGAGAGAAAGAGAAAGAGAGAAACAGTAGGGAAAGAGAAAGACAGATACTTAGCCGAGGACTAACAGCGGACTACGGATTAAAGGGGGTGGAATGTTATTATTGCAAGGGGTACGTCTGTGCTCGTGAGTACTAAGTAGCCCGGTTAAGTATGTTGTTTAAGCCAACACTGTAAGTAAGCATCCCCAGAGAAATTGCCGTGACGGCATTGCAGTAAAGTCCAAACTCCACTAACGTAGAATACTTTAGCGTCAAACTGCCATAGCCAGATGGCTCTCTTAATGCCACACGTTTTCACAACGTCCTATGAGGAACATCGAAGTACTTCGTCATGATACCTAAGACGAGTTTGTTGCTTCGCTCTCTCTCTCTCTCTCTCTCTCTCTCTCTCTCTCTCTCTCTCTCTCTCTCTCTCTCTCTCTCTCTCTCTCTCTCTCTCTCTCAGAAAGTTTTCCCGATGTCGTGGCCTATCTGAAATACCTATTTAAACTTAATACGAATGATATTGTATAAAAATATACACATATTGTTAATACCATTTCAAGAAAAAAAAACAGACAAATAAAGAGATAGAATTAGTAATGAAACTGAAATCTAATTTCAGTCGAGTGGACATATCATCATGAAAATAAATTGAAAATACGACGTTACTAGAACAGGAAGATTGCAGTCTATCTCTCTCTCTCTCTCTCTCTCTCTCTCTCTCTCTCTCTCTCTCTCTCTCTCTCTCTTTCTCTAGAAAGACGGTGGAGCTTTGCGTTGGTAGGAAATGACAAATGCACTTCCCTGAACCGAGATTAAAACACGCTATTGCCGCTATTAGAGTCCGGGCTTGAGCCTTTGCTCGCGATAGAACGTTAACAGACGTATAATTTCCTGAAAGCTTTGAATTGAACGACTCTCTCATTCTGCCGTCGCGAGTGAGACCAGTGTAACCGGCTTTCAAAGCTTTGAGGGTGAGGAAGCTCATTAACGAGAGCTTTCTGTTCCTTCGTCTCGACCGGTTACTTCGACTTTACCATCTACCATCCAACAACCAACCTCTTGCTATCCTTAACGTAGGAACCGAGTCCCTTTCTCATTCCGTTTCTCAAGTATTCGTCTTCCATGGTGGCAAACCAAATTCCTTATTTACATAAATACGATGCCCTTAATAGCTGAGAATTGCGATGGAATTTACCTTATCCGTACTAGGACGCAGACCTGTAAATTGCTTTTTCGATGTAGACAGGAAATTAAATAAAGATGGAATCGAGCTGCGGTGTCGTTCACCTACGAACAGAGCCCAATATCTCCATTTTTTTTTTTATTTCTTTATTTTCTTCTTCTGGTTCTTTTGATTTTTTTCTTCTTTTTTCTTTTTTCTTTCTTTTTTTTTTCAACAATATCGATCCTTTTACGCCGCGGAGTATTATTTTCTCTTTGCTTTTTTATTTTCTTTTCTCTTTTTCTTTTTCTTTTTCTTTTTCTTTTTTTTCTTTTTTTTTTTTTTCTTTTTTAACATATACGTTTAATCGTCCTTATATCTACTTATCCAACGTTACCAATGAACAACACACGTCACGATTGTTATTGCGCGGTTGCTTTTGATCATACTTTCTCAACTAGCTAATTTGTAATACTAGTATACGGGTTGCATAGAAGGTAATAATTTCTCCTCGTTAGGTCAAATGAATTCGATTAATCGTCAGCAAACCAGAACTAACTCGGCGTTCTTGCATTAATGCTTCGGGAATGAATCTCAACAAATCTACCATGTATAATTAACTCGTATTATCTTCAATCAACATCTCTAATTCTACTCTAAGCACCAACCTTTTCAGTTTCAACAAATAAATATATCTTTCGTGGTTGAACGTTCAGGAAAGAAATATTCAAGAGAAATAGATAGATACATAAATAGAGAGAGAGAGAGAGAGAGAGAGAGAGAAAGAGAAAGAGAGAGAGAGAGAGAGGAATAAGAGAACGCGCGTAAAACATGAACGAATTCGTGGGAAACGTTGGTAGTAGTTAGAGATCAGGATAAATCTTTCATAAAAAGCTCGGTAAGCGTAAGTAGAAAGTACATTAAATAATCAGGTTAAAGTTAAATACGGAACGTGAGATGTGGCTAATACAACCGCAAAATAAAGGGCGTGGTTTTAACGCGCAGCCGAGGATTGGCTGTTGAACTTGGCTACCCGGTCGATACTGGCCGACTATATCTGCACGAGCTGTGTATACTTGATACTTATCCGGTAGGACCGTATATCTGGTCTCTCGTCGTCGATAGAGAGCTATTTGGACGCTTACAAAATTTGCCAGGTCTATGAAGTTCAAAAGTCAAAAGAAAAAGAGAATTAAATAAACTAAATTAGAAATCAATTCGTATTTGTTCTATTTAACATTGAAATCTTTTACGGTTTCATGATCCGAAATTATTTAATATCATTGAAGGAACCATACTTACGAACAAATATTCATTTTTTTCGTCGAATATTAGATATTACAATTAATGATTGTTACTAGTTGAAGGAAAAAAAAGGAAAGAAAAGAAAAGAAAAAAAAATAACTAGAAGAAAAGAAAACTAGTGATTAATCTCTAATGATTAATTGGATATTAATAAGTAGAAATTAGAATCTCCTTTATGGAAACGCTTTCAAGATGTGTAGAATACGATTGTATTAATATAAGATATACACTTAAGAGGCATGAATTACTTTCGAAAATTTTTCTCTCTCTCTATCTATCTATCTATCTATCTATCCATTTATCTAACTATCTCTTCGAAAATAGATCGTTACATTTAACTAGTATTACACCTCCAATATGCTCGAGCGATATACATATACCTAGGTATGCACTATTTACGAGCGAATCATAGACCTATTGAGTCATATTCCACGCAATGAACAAGGCATTAACGTTCATGATTGTCTATAATAAGTATACGCGTCCGAGCGCAGACGTATGATTTGCAATGTACGTGCCGCGACGTGTCTTGCGACCCACCTGTGGATGACACAGCAAAGGGATTAATTATGACGGTTTAATAATACACCGACGTCAAAAGGATAATAGATTATACATATGTGGACCGTGGTTGGTAATAATCTAGAGTAGCAAAAGGGACGAATTAATGCATTGCGTTAAACGCTTTGTTATCTGTTAAAAACTCTTAAATAGCGATATTAATTTTTTTTGTTTTTTGATGCAAAAAGAGAAACAAAATAAATGAATAAATAAATAGATAAATTAATTAAAAAAAAAAAAAAAAAAAAGAAGAAAAGGAAAAAACGAAAAAGAAAAAGAAAAAGAAAATATATCCGACGTTCGTTCACGTCGACGTGATCGACGTGTTCTCTCCCCCTTGAAAGGAACCAGAAGCTCCGATCGTCGACCAACCGGAAAACTTATATCGCCGCACAAAAGCGAGTAGGTTAGTATAATAACGCGATACCCGCAATAAATGCGACCGGTATCCTCTCATTGAGGGCAACAATGCCCATGTTAGATGAGTTAATCGGTAAGTTCCTCCCAGAGAGGGCGCATTGCCGTTTCGAGCCTCTATTGTATTATGTACGAGCTATGGTCGTTGCTGGTAACCTTATGTTATAGCAAAGATTTCCTCCTCTCATCCACCGACACTACATTAATCCTCTTCTAACAATAAATTCTATACTTTGACTTAACTAAATCACATACGCGATGATGATCCCTTTACGATCCAACGTATGTACGTACTTATACGTTACTTATGTTACGTGCGACGTACGTTACATAGTCACGTTATTACATTAGAATCTTTTTACTATCTATCTATAAAGTTGCCTTCGTACCTATGAATGAATGAAAAAAATGATTACAAGTTAATGACTACTCTGAACTTGTTCGTCCATCATATCGAAGAAGAAAGACAAAAGGTAAAGCATTGGAAAACAAAAGGATGACTGACATCCTTCGGTGATCCTAATCGAATACAGCCAGTGGTGGTCAATCATGAAGAATAATATTTAATATTAAAAACATCATATACGATATAAGGATATACAACGAGAAAACGTCTGAGGATCACTGACGGAGAGAGAATAATTCGTCAAAGTGGATGCTGGGGCAGCTTGGCCGACTACGTTGGCCTCTTCTCTCCTTTCGGAGCGTCTTTATCCGTTCCTCAATCCATCTCGTTCTCACACGATACGTTCCTTCTTGCACTTCACAACAATGGGCAACGAGGTCAAGCTGCAGCCTCCGTTCGTTAATTCCACGATTCTTTTTCCATTGTCCTGGCGCTAAAACGGCTATCTTATTCGATACGATAATTAAAAAGAAAATAATGATGATGATAATAATAATATTTAAAAAAAAAAAGAAAAAAAAAGAAAAAAGAGAAGAAGAAAGAAAGAAAAAAGTACACGATAATGTAACAATTTAATTCTATTAAATATTCCAATCGATGTTAATTACAAAACTACAAAATATTGTCTCTTAAAGAAACGGAACAATAAACAATAGTTTTTGTATACAAATATCCCCGAAGATTGAACACATTCGCTAACCGAATTTAATTTCATGCCATTCGATTCGTCGAGGCCTTACAAGGAATGAGTTTTAACATGGAAGATTTTAGGAAAAAAAAAAAAAAAGAAAAAAACAGAAAAAAACAAAAACCAAAAGAAAAAAATAAAAAAGAAGCAAAAACGAAAGTTTGAAAACGAAGGACATTCGTTCCTTCCTTAGGAGGCTTTATCGAACGGAAGGAGGACAAGCGTGACGTAAAGCTGAAGGTTCACGGAAGCTTGGTTTCTTGTATGAGGTACGCGCGAGAGCTCGAGCAAATTGCTTCATTCCGATGGAAGTTTCGTCCTGACAGCCGGCTCCGCTCGATATTAACGCTCGGCCGAAGAACGATCAGGTGCGGAGTCCTGATGATTTCATCAGGGTCTGTCCTCG